>NW_024470809.1:487985-569303 GCF_017639515.1 Carcharodon carcharias
CCTCCGCTCCCCCGCTCCTCCCATTCCCCCTCCGCTCTCCCCCGCTCTCTCCCATTCCCCTCCGCTCACGACCGCTCTCTCCCATTCCCCCTCCGCTCCCCCGCTCTCTCCCATTTACCTCCGCTCCCCCGCTCTCTACCATTCCCCCTCTACTCCCCCGCCTCTCGTCCCCTTCCCCCTCCACTCCCCCGCTCTCTCCCATTCCCCTCCGCTCCCCCGCTCTCTCCCATTCCCCCTCTACTCCCCCCGCTCTCCTCCCATTCCCCCTCTACTCCCCCGCTCTCTCCCATTCCCCATCCGCTCCCCCCGCTCTCTCCCCATTCCCCCTCCGCTCCCCCGCTCTCTCCCATTCCCCCCTCCGCTCCCCCGCTCTCTCCCATTCCCCCTCCGCTCCCCCACTCTCTCCCATTCCCCCTCCACTCCCCCGCTCTCTCCCATTCCCCCTCAGCTCCCCCGCTCTCTCCCATTCCCCTCCGCTCCCCCGCTCTCTCCCATTCCCCCTCCGCTCCCCCGCTCTCTCCCATTCCCCCTCCGCTCCCCCGCTCTCTCCCATTCCCCTCCGCTCACACCGCTCTGTCCCATTCCCCCTCTGCTCCCCCGCTCTCTCCCATTTACCTCCGCTCCCCCGCTCTCTCCCATTCCCCCTCCGCTCCCCCGCTCTCTCCCATTTACCTCCGCTCCCCCGCTCTCTCCCATTCCCCCTCTACTCCCCCACTCTCTCCCATTCCCCCTCCACTCCCCCGCTCTCTCCCATTCCCCCTCCGCTCCCCCGCTCTCTCCCATTCCCCCTCTACTCCCCCGCTCTCTCCCATTCCCCCTCTACTCCCCCGCTCTCTCCCATTCCCCCTCTACTCCCCCGCTCTCTCCCATTCCCCCTCCGCTCCCCCCCTCTCTCTCCCATTCCCCTCCGCTCCCCCGCTCTCTCCCATTCCCCCTCAGCTCCCCCGCTCTCTCCATTCCCCCTCTACTCCCCCGCTCTCTCCCATTCCCCCCTCCGCTCCCCCGCTCTCTCCCATTCCCCCTCCGCTCCCCCGCTCTCTCCCATTCCCCCTCCGCTCCCCCGCTCTCTCCCATTCCCCCTCCACTCCCCCGCTCTCTCCCATTCCCCCTCCGCACTGCCGCTCTCTCCCATTCCCCCTCCACTCCCCCCGCTCTCTCCCATTCCCCTCCACTCCCCCGCTCTCTCCCCATTTACCTCCGCTCCACCGCTCTCTCCCATTTATCTCCGCTCCGCCGCTCTCTCCCATTCCCCCTCCACTCCCCAGCTCTCTCCCATTCCCCCTCTACTCCCCCGCTCTCTCCCATTCCCCCTCCGCTCCCCCGCTCTCTCCCCATTCCCCCTCCGCTCCCCAGCTCTCTCCCATTCCCCCTCCGCTCCCCCGCTCTCCTCCCATTTACCTCCGCTCCCCCGCTCTCTCACATTTACCTCCGCTCCCCCGCTCTCTCCCATTCCCCCTCCGCTCCGCCGCTCTCTCCCATTCCCCTCCGCTCCCCCGCTCTCTCCCAAACCCCCCGCTCCCCCGCTCTCTCCCATTCCCCCTCCGCTCCCCCGCTCTCTCCCATTCCCCCTCCGCTCCCCCGCTCTCTCCCATTCCCCCTCCACTCCCCCACTCTCTCCCATTCCCCCTCCACTCCCCCGCTCTCTCCCATTCCCCCTCAGCTCCCCCGCTCTCTCCCATTCCCCTCCGCTTCCCCGCTCTCTCCCATTCCCCCTCCGCTCTCCCGCTCTCGTCCCATTCCCCCTCCGCTCCCCCCGCTCTCTCCCCATCCTCCTTGCTCCGCCGCTCTCTTCCAAGTCCCCTCCGCTTACCCGCTCTCACCCTTCCCCCCGGTCCTGTACTCTCTCCCAAACCCACCGCTCCCCCGCTCTCTCCCATTCCCCCTCTGCTCCCTCGCTCTCTCCCATTCCCCCTCCACTCCCCCGCTCTCTCTCCATTCCCCCTCCGCTCCCCCGCTCTCTCCCATTTACCTCCGCTCCGCCGCTCTCTCCCATTCCCCCTCCACTCCCCCCTCTCTCCCATTCCCCCTCCACTCCCCCCTCTCTCCCATTCCCCCTCCGCTCCCCCGCTCTCTCCCATTCCCCCTCTACTCCCCTCCCTCTCTCCCATTCCCCCTCCACTCCGCCGCTCTCTCCCATTTATCTCCGCTCCGCCGCTCTCTTCTCCATTCCCCTCCGCTCCCCCGCTCTCTCCCATTCCCCCTCCGCTCCCCCGCTCTCTCCCATTCCCCCTCCGCTCCCCCGCTCTCTCCCATTCCCCCTCCACTCCCCCGCTCTCTCCCATTCCCCCTCCACTCCCCCGCTCTCTCCCATTCCCCCTCCGCTCCCCCGCTCTCTCCCATTCCCCCTCCACTCCCCCGCTCTCCTCCCATTCCCCCTCCACTCCCCCGCTCTCTCCCATTTACCTCCGCTCCCCCGCTCTCTCCCATTCCCCCTCCGCTCACCCGCTCTCTCCCATTCCCCCTCTACTCCCCCGCTCTCTCCCATTCCCCCCGCCGCTCCCCCGCTCTCTCCCATTCCCCCTCCGCTCCCCCGCTCTCTCCCATTCCCCTCCGCTCCCCCGCTCTCTCCCATTCCCCCTCCGCTCCCCTGCTCTCTCCCATTCCCCCTCCGCTCCCCCAGCTCTCTCCCATTCCCCCTCCAGCTCCCCCGCTCTCTCCATTCCCCCTCCGCTCCCGCCGCTCTCTCCCATTTACCTCCGCTCCGCCGCTCTCTCCCATTCCCCCTCCGCTCCCCCGCTCTCTCCCATTCCCCCTCCGCTCCCCCGCTCTCTCCCATTCCCCCACCGCTCCCCCGCTCTCTCCCATTCCCCCTCAGCTCCCCGCTCTCTCCCATTCCCCTCAACTCCCCCGCTCTCTCCCATTCCCCCTCCACTCCCCCGCTCTCTCCCATTCCCCCTCCGCTCCCCCGCTCTCGTCCCATTCCCCCTCCGCTCCCCCGCTCTCTCCCATTCCCCCTCTACTCCCCCGCTCTCTCCCATTCCCCTCCACTCCCCCGCTCTCTCCCATTCCCCCCTCCACTCCGCCGCTCTCTCCCATTTATCTCCGCTCCGCCGCTCTCTCCCATTCCCCCTCCGCTCCCCCGCTCTCTCCCATTCCCCCTCCGCTCCCCCGCTCTCTCCCATTCCCCCTCCGCTCCCCCACTCTCTCCCATTCCCCCTCCACTCTCTCCCATTCCCCCTCCACTCCCCCGCTCTCTCCCATTCCCCCTCCGCTCCCCCGCTCTCTCCCATTTACCTCCGCTCCGCCGCTCTCTCCCATTCCCCCTCCGCTCCGCCGCTCTCTCCCATTCCCCCTCCGCTCCCCCCGCTCTCTCCCATTTACCTCCGCTCCGCCGCTCTCTCCCATTCCCCTCCGCTCCCCAGCTCTCTCCCATTCCCCCTCAGCTCCCCCGCTCTCTCCATTCCCCCTCTACTCCCCCGCTCTCTCCCATTCCCCCTCCGCTCCCCCGCTCTCTCCCATTCCCCTCCGCTCCCCCGCTCTCTCCCATTCCCCCTCCGCTCCCCCGCTCTCTCCCATTCCCCTCCGCTCCCCCGCTCTCTCCCACTCCCCCTCCGCTCCCCCGCTCTCTCCATTCCCCTCCACTCCCCCGCTCTCTCCCATTCCCCCTCCACTCCCCCGCTCTCTCTTCCCCTTCCCCCTCCACTCCCCCGCTCTCTCCCATTCCCCCTCAGCTCCCCCGCTCTCTCCCATTCCCCTCTACTCCCCCGCTCTCATCCCATTCCCCCTCCGCTCCCCCGCTCTCTCCCATTCCCCCTCCGCTCCCCCGCTCTCTCCCATTCCCCCTCCGCTCCCCCGCTCTCTCCCATTCCCCCTCCGCTCCCCCACTCTCTCCCATTCCCCCTCCACTCCCCCGCTCTCTCCCATTCCCCCTCCGCTCCCCGCTCTCTCCCATTCCCCCTCCACTCCCCCGATCTCTCCCATTCCCCCTCCGCACCGCCGCTTCTCTCCCATTCCCCTCCACTCCCCCGCTCTCTCCCATTCCCCTCCGCTCCCCCGCTCTCTCCCATTTACCTCCGCTCCGCCGCTCTCTCTCCCATTTATCTCCGCTCCGCCGCTCTCTCCCATTTCCCCTCCACTCCCCAGCTCTCTCCCATTCCCCCTCTACTCCCCGCTCTCTCCCATTCCCCCTCCGCTCCCCCGCTCTCTCCCATTCCCCCTCTACTCCCCCGCTCTCTCCCATTCCCCCTCCGCTCCCCAGCTCTCTCCCATTCCCCCTCCGCTCCCCCGCTCTCTCCCATTTACCTCCGCTCCCCCCGCTCTCTCCCATTCCCCTCCCTCGCCCCCGCTCTCTCCCATTCCCCTCCGCTCCCCCGCTCTCTCCCATTTACCTCCGCTCCCCCGCGCTCTCCCATTCCCCCTCCGCTCCACCGCTCTCTCCCCATTCCCCTCCGCTCCCCCGCGCTCTCCCATTTCCCCCTCCGCTCCCCCGCTCTCTCCCATTCCCCCTCCGCTCCCCCACTCTCTCCCATTCCCCCTCCACTCCCCCGCTCTCTCCCATTCCCCCTCCGCTCCCCCCGCTCTCTCCCATTCCCCCTCCAGCTCCCCCGCTCTCTCCCATTCCCCTCCGCACCGCCGCTCTCTCCCATTCCCCCTCCACTCCCCCGCCTCTCTCCCATTCCCCCTCCACTCCCCCGCTCTCCTCCCATTTACCTCCGCTCCGCCGCTCTCTCCCATTTATCTCCGCTCCCGCCGCTCTCTCCCATTCCCCCTCCACTCCCCAGCTCTCTCCCATTCCCCCTCTACTCCCCCGCTCTCTCCCATTCCCCCTCCGCTCCCCCCGCTCTCTCCCATTCCCCCTCTACTCCCCCGCTCTCTCCCATTCCCCCTCCGCTCCCCAGCTCTCTCCCCATTCCCCCTCCGCTCCCCCGCTCTCTCCCATTTACCTCCGCTCCCCCGCTCTCTCCCATTTACCTCCGCTCCCCCGCTCTCTCCCATTCCCCCTCCGCTCCGCCGCTCTCTCCCATTCCCCTCCTCGCCCCGCGCTCTCTCCCAAACCCCCCGCTCCCCCGCTCTCTCCCATTCCCCCCCGCTCCGCCGCTCTCTCCCATTCCCCCTCTGCTCCCCCGCTCTCTCCCATTCCCCCTCCGCTCCCCCGCTCTCTCCCATTTACCTCCGCTCCGCCGCTCTCTCCCATTCCCCCTCCACTCCCCCGTTCTCTCCCATTCCCCCTCCGCTCCCCCGCTCTCTCCCATTCCCCCTCCGCTCCCCCGCTCTCTTCCCATTCCCCCTCTACTCCCCCGCTCTCTCCCATTCCCCTCCACTCCCCCGCTCTCTCCCATTCCCCCTCCACTCCGCCGCTCTCTCCCATTCCCCCTCCACTCCGCCGCTCTCTTCCCATTCCCCCTCCACTCCCCCGCTCTCTCCCATTCCCCTCCGCTCCCCCGCTCCCCATTCCCCCTCCGCTCCCCCGCTCTCTCCCATTCCCCCTCTACTCCCCCGCTCTCTCCCATTCCCCCTCTACTCCCCCGCTCTCTCCCATTCCCCTCCGCTCCCCCGCTCTCTCCCATTCCCCTCCGCTCCCCCGCTCTCTCCCATTCCCCCTCCGCTCCCCCGCTCTCTCCCATTCCCCCCCACTCCCCCGCTCTCTCCCATTCCCCCTCCGCTCCCCCGCTCTCTCCCATTCCCCCTCCACTCCCCCGCTCTCTCCCATTTACCTCCGCTCCCCCGCTCTCTCCCATTCCCCTCCGCTCCCCCGCTCTCTCCCATTCCCCCTCAGCTCCCCCGCTCTCTCCCATTCCCCCTCTACTCCCCCGCTCTCTCCCATTCCCCCTCCGCTCCCCCGCTCTCTCCCATTCCCCCTCCGCTCCCCCGCTCTCTCCCATTCCCCCTCCGCTCCCCCGCTCTCTCCCATTCCCCCTCCACTCCCCCGCTCTCTCCCATTCCCCCTCCGCACTGCCGCTCTCTCCCATTCCCCCTCCACTCCCCCGCTCTCTCCCATTCCCCTCCACTCCCCCGCTCTCTCCCATTTACCTCCGCTCCCCCGCTCTCTCCCATTTATCTCCGCTCCGCCGCTCTCTCCCATTCCCCCTCCACTCCCCAGCTCTCTCCCATTCCCCTCTACTCCCCCGCTCTCTCCCATTCCCCCTCCGCTCCCCCGCTCTCTCCCATTCCCCCTCCGCTCCCCAGCTCTCTCCCATTCCCCCTCCGCTCCCCCGCTCTCTCCCATTTACCTCCGCTCCCCCGCTCTCTCACATTTACCTCCGCTCCCCCGCTCTCTCCCATTCCCCCTCCGCTCCGCCGCTCTCTCCCATTCCCCTCCGCTCCCCCGCTCTCTCCCAAACCCCCCGCTCCCCCGCTCTCTCCCATTCCCCCTCCGCTCCCCCGCTCTCTCCCATTCCCCCTCCGCTCCCCCGCTCTCTCCCATTCCCCCTCCGCTCCCCCACTCTCTCCCATTCCCCCTCCACTCCCCCGCTCTCTCCCATTCCCCCTCAGCTCCCCCGCTCTCTCCCATTCCCCTCCGCTTCCCCGCTCTCTCCCATTCCCCCTCCGCTCTCCCGCTCTCTCCCATTCCCCCTCCGCTCCCCCGCTCTCTCCCATCCTCCTTGCTCCGCCGCTCTCTTCCAAGTCCCCTCCGCTTACCCGCTCTCACCCTTCCCCCCGGTCCTGTACTCTCTCCCAAACCCACCGCTCCCCCGCTCTCTCCCATTCCCCCTCTGCTCCCTCGCTCTCTCCCATTCCCCCTCCACTCCCCCGCTCTCTCCCATTCCCCCTCCGCTCCCCCGCTCTCTCCCATTTACCTCCGCTCCGCCGCTCTCTCCCATTCCCCCTCTACTCCCCCGCTCTCTCCCATTCCCCCTCAGCTCCCCCGCTCTCTCCCATTCCCCCTCTACTCCCCCGCTCTCTCCCATTCCCCCTCCACTCCCCCGCTCTCTCCCATTCCCCCTCCGCTCCCCCGCTCTCTCCCATTCCCCCTCGCTCCCCCGCTCTCTCCCATTCCCCCTCTACTCCCCCGCTCTCTCCCATTCCCCTCCACTCCCCCGCTCTCTCCCATTCCCCCTCCACTCCGCCGCTCTCTCCCATTTATCTCCGCTCCGCCGCTCTCTCCCATTCCCCCTCCGCTCCCCCGCTCTCTCCCATTCCCCCTCCGCTCCCCCGCTCTCTCCCATTCCCCCTCCGCTCCCCCACTCTCTCCCATTCCCCCTCCACTCCCCCGCTCTCTCCCATTTACCTCCGCTCCGCCGCTCTCTCCCATTCCCCCTCCACTCCCCCGCTCTCTCCCATTCCCCCTCAGCTCCCCCGCTCTCTCCCATTCCCCCTCTACTCCCCCGCTCTCTCCCATTCCCCCTCCGCTCCCCCGCTCTCTCCCATTCCCCTCCGCTCCCCCGCTCTCTCCCATTCCCCCTCCGCTCCCCCGCTCTCTCCCATTCCCCTCCGCTCCCCCGCTCTCTCCCATTCCCCCTCCGCTCCCCCGCTCTCTCCCATTCCCCTCAGCTCCCCCGCTCTCTCCCATTCCCCCTCCGCTCCCCCGCTCTCTCCCATTCCCCTCCGCTCCCCCGCTCTCTCCCATTCCCCCTCCGCTCCCCCGCTCTCTCCCATTCCCCCTCCGCTCCCCCGCTCTCTCCCATTCCCCTCCACTCCCCCGCTCTCTCCCATTCCCCCTCCACTCCCCCGCTCTCTCCCCTTCCCCCTCCACTCCCCCGCTCTCTCCCATTCCCCTCCGCTCCCCCGCTCTCTCCCATTCCCCCTCTACTCCCCCGCTCTCTCCCATTCCCCCTCTACTCCCCCGCTCTCTCCCATTCCCCCTCCGCTCCCCCGCTCTCTCCCATTCCCCCTCCGCTCCCCCGCTCTCTCCCATTCCCCCTCCGCTCCCCCGCTCTCTCCCATTCCCCCTCCGCTCCCCCACTCTCTCCCATTCCCCCTCCACTCCCCCGCTCTCTCCCATTCCCCCTCAGCTCCCCCGCTCTCTCCCATTCCCCTCCGCTCCCCCGCTCTCTCCCATTCCCCCTCCGCTCCCCCGCTCTCTCCCATTCCCCCTCCGCTCCCCCGCTCTCTCCCATTCCCCTCCGCTCACCCGCTCTCTCCCATTCCCCCTCTGCTCCCCCGCTCTCTCCCATTTACCTCCGCTCCCCCGCTCTCTCCCATTCCCCCTCCGCTCCCCCGCTCTCTCCCATTTACCTCCGCTCCCCCGCTCTCTCCCATTCCCCCTCTACTCCCCCACTCTCTCCCATTCCCCCTCCACTCCCCCGCTCTCTCCCATTCCCCCTCCGCTCCCCCGCTCTCTCCCATTCCCCCTCTACTCCCCCGCTCTCTCCCATTCCCCCCTCTACTCCCCCGCTCTCTCCCATTCCCCCTCTACTCCCCCGCTCTCTCCCATTCCCCCTCCGCTCCCCCGCTCTCTCCCATTCCCCTCCGCTCCCCCGCTCTCTCCCATTCCCCCTCAGCTCCCCCGCTCTCTCCCATTCCCCCTCTTACTCCCCCGCTCTCTCCCATTCCCCCTCCGCTCCCCCGCTCTCTCCCATTCCCCCTCCGCTCCCCCGCTCTCTCCCATTCCCCCTCCGCTCCCCCGCTCTCTTCCCATTCCCCCTCCACTCCCCCGCTCTCTCCCCATTCCCCCTCCGCACTGCCGCTCTCTCCCATTCCCCCTCCACTCCCCCGCTCTCTCCCATTTACCTCCGCTCCCCCGCTCTCTCCCATTTATCTCCGCTCCGCCGCTCTCTCCCATTCACCCTCCACTCCCCAGCTCTCTCCCATTCCCCCTCTACTCCCCAGCTCTCTCCCATTCCCCCTCCGCTCCCCCGCTCTCTCCCATTTACCTCCGCTCCCCCGCTCTCTCACATTTACCTCCGCTCCCCCGCTCTCTCCCATTCCCCCTCCGCTCCGCCGCTCTCTCCCATTCCCCTCCGCTCCCCCGCTCTCTCCCAAACCCCCCGCTCCCCCGCTCTCTCCCATTCCCCCTCAGCTCCCCCGCTCTCTCCCATTCCCCTCCGCTTCCCCGCTCTCTCCCATTCCCCCTCCGCTCTCCCGCTCTCTCCCATTCCCCCTCCGCTCCCCCGCTCTCTCCCATCCTCCTTGCTCCGCCGCTCTCTTCCAAGTCCCCTCCGCTTACCCGCTCTCACCCTTCCCCCCGGTCCTGTACTCTCTCCCAAACCCACCGCTCCCCCGCTCTCTCCCATTCCCCCTCTGCTCCCTCGCTCTCTCCCATTCCCCCTCCACTCCCCCGCTCTCTCCCATTCCCCCTCCGCTCCCCCGCTCTCTCCCATTTACCTCCGCTCCGCCGCTCTCTCCCATTCCCCCTCCACTCCCCCCCGCTCTCTCCCATTCCCCTCCACTCCCCCGCTCTCTCCCATTCCCCCTCCGCTCCCCCGCTCTCTCCCATTCCCCCTCTACTCCCCGCTCTCTCCCATTCCCCCTCCACTCCGCCGCTCTCTCCCATTTATCTCCGCTCCGCCGCTCTCTCCCATTCCCCCTCCGCTCCCCCCGCTCTCTTCCCATTCCCCTCCGCTCCCCCGCTCTCTCCCATTCCCCCTCCGCTCCCCCGCTCTCTCTCCCATTCCCCCTCCACTCCCCCGCTCTCTCCCATTCCCCTCCACTCCCCCGCTCTCTCCCATTCCCCCTCCGCTCCCCCGCTCTCTCCCATTCCCCCTCCACTCCCCCCCCGCCTCTCCCATTCCCCCTCCGCTCCCCGCTCTCTCCCATTTACCTCCGCTCCGCCGCTCTCTCCCATTCCCCCTCCGCTCCCCCGCTCTCTCCCATTCCCCTCCACTCCCCCGCTCTCTCCCATTTACCTCCGCTCCGCCGCTCTCTCCCATTCCCCCTCCGCACCGCCGCTCTCTCCCATTCCCCTCCGCTCCCCCGCTCTCTCCCATTCCCCTCCGCTCCCCCACTCTCTCCCATTCCCCCTCCGCTCCGCCGCTCTCTCCCATTCCCCCTCCGCTCCCCCGCTCTCTCCCATTTACCTCCGCTCCCCCGCTCTCTCCCATTCCCCCTCCACTCCCCCGCTCTCTCCCATTTACCTCCGCTCCCCCGCTCTCTCCCATTCCCCCTCCGCTCCGCCGCTCTCTCCCATTCCCCCTCCACTCCCCCGCTCTCTCCCATTCCCCCCCCGCTCCCCCGCTCTCTCCCATTCCCCCTCCGCTCCGCCGCTCTCTCCCATTCCCCCTCCACTCCCCCGCTCTCTCCCATTCCCCCCCCGCTCCCCCGCTCTCTCCCATTCCCCCTCCGCTCCGCCGCTCTCTCCCATTTACCTCCGCTCCCCCGCTCTCTCCCATTCCCCCCCCGCTCCCCCGCTCTCTCCCACCCCCTCTGCTCCCCTCCTCTCCGCTCCCCCGCTCTCTCCCATTCCCCTCCGCTCCCCCGCTCTCTCCCATTCCCCCTCCACTCCCCAGCTCTCTCCCATTCCCCCTCCGCTCCCCCGCTCTCTCCCATTCCCCTCCGCTCCCCCACTCACTCCCATTCCCCTCCGCTCCCCCACTCACTCCCATTCCCCCTCCACTCCCCCGCTCTCTCCCATTCCCCCTCTACTCCCCCGCTCTCTCCCATTCCCCTCCTCTCCCCCGCTCTCTCCCATTCCCCCTCCGCTCCCCCGCTCTCTCCCATTTCCCCTCCACTCCCCCGCTCTCTCCCATTCCCCCTCCGCTCCCCCGCTCTCTCCCATTCCCCCTCCGCTCCCCCGCTCTCTCCCATTCCCCCTCCGCTCCCCCGCTCTCTCCCATTCCCCCTCTACTCCCCCGCTCTCTCCCATTCCCCCTCCGCTCCCCCGCTCTCTCCCATTCCCCCCCACTCCCCCGCTCTCTCCCATTCCCCTCTGCTCCCCCGCCCTCTCCCATCCCTCCCGGTCCTGTACTCTCTCCCATCCCCCTTGCTCCGCCGCTCTCTCCCATTTATCTCCGCTCCCCCGCTCGCTCCCATCCCCCCCGCTCCCCCGCTCTCTCCCATTCCCCCTCCGCTCCCCCACTCTCTCCCATTCCCCCTCCGCTCCCCCACTCTCTCCCATTCCCCCTCCGCTCCCCCGCTCTCTCCCATTCCCCCTCCGCTCCCCCGCTCTCTCTCCCATTCCCCCTCCGCTCCGCCGCTCTCTCCCATTCCCCCTCCACTCCCCCGCTCTCTCCCATTCCCCCTCTGCTCCCCCACTCTCTCCCATTCCCCCTCCACTCCCCCGCTCTCTCCCATTCCCCCTCCGCTCCCCCGCTCTCTCCCATTTACCTCCGCTCCCCCGCTCTCTCCCATTTACCTCCGCTCCGCCGCTCTCTCCCATTCCCCCTTCGCTCCCCCGCTCTCTCCCATTCCCCTCCGCTCCCCCGCTCTCTCCCATTCCCCTCCGCTTCCCCGCTCTCTCCCACCCCCTCCACTCCCCCGCTCTCTCCCATTCCCCTCCGCTTCCCCGCTCTCTCCCATTCCCCCTCCGCTCCCCCGCTCTCTCCCATCCTCCTTGCTCCGCCGCTCTCTTCACAGTCCCCTCCGCTTACCCGCTCTCACCCTTCCCCCCGGTCCTGTACTCTCTCCCAAACCCCCCGCTCCCCCGCTCTCTCCCATTCCCCCTCTGCTCCCCCGCTCTCTCCCATTCCCCCTCCACTCCCCCGCTCTCTCCCATTCCCCCTCCGCTCCCCCGCTCTCTCCCATTTACCTCCGCTCCGCCGCTCTCTCCCATTCCCCCTCCACTCCCCCGCTCTCTCCCATTCCCCCTCCACTCCCCCGCTCTCTCCCATTCCCCCTCCACTCCGCCGCTCTCTCCCATTTATCTCCGCTCCGCCGCTCTCTCCCATTCCCCCTCCGCTCCCCCGCTCTCTCCCATTCCCCCTCCGCTCCCCCGCTCTCTCCCATTCCCCCTCCGCTCCCCCGCTCTCTCCCATTCCCCCTCCACTCCCCCGCTCTCTCCCATTCCCCCTCCACTCCCCCGCTCTCTCCCATTCCCCCTCCGCTCCCCCGCTCTCTCCCATTCCCCTCCACTCCCCCGCTCTCTCCCATTCCCCCTCTACTCCCCCGCTCTCTCCCATTCCCCTCCACTCCCCCGCTCTCTCCCATTCCCCCTCCACTCCGCCGCTCTCTCCCATTTATCTCCGCTCCGCCGCTCTCTCCCATTCCCCCTCCGCTCCCCCGCTCTCTCCCATTCCCCCTCCGCTCCCCCGCTCTCTCCCATTCCCCCTCCGCTCCCCCGCTCTCTCCCATTCCCCCTCCGCTCCCCCGCTCTCTCCCATTCCCCCTCCGCTCCCCCGCTCTCTCCCATTCCCCCTCCGCTCCCCCACTCTCTCCCATTCCCTCTCCACTCCCCCGCTCTCTCCCATTCCCCCTCCGCTCCCCCGCTCTCTCCCATTTACCTCCGCTCCGCCGCTCTCTCCCATTCCCCCTCCACTCCGCCGCTCTCTCCCATTCCCCCTCCGCTCCCCCGCTCTCTCCCATTCCCCCTCCGCTCCCCCGCTCTCTCCCATTCCCCCTCCACTCCCCCGCTCTCTCCCATTCCCCCTCCACTCCGCCGCTCTCTCCCATTCCCCTCCACTCCCCCGCTCTCTCCCATTCCCCCTCCGCTCCCCCGCTCTCTCCCATTTATCTCCGCTCCGCCGCTCTCTCCCATTCCCCCTCCGCTCCCCCGCTCTCTCCCATTCCCCCTCCGCTCCCCCGCTCTCTCCCATTCCCCCTCCGCTCCCCCACTCTCTCCCATTCCCCCTCCACTCCCCCGCTCTCTCCCATTCCCCCTCCGCTCCCCCGCTCTCTCCCATTTATCTCCGCTCCCCCGCTCTCTCCCATTCCCCCTCCGCTCCCCCGCTCTCTCCCATTTACCTCCGCTCCGCCGCTCTCTCCCATTCCCCTCCGCTCCCCAGCTCTCTCCCATTCCCCCTCAGCTCCCCCGCTCTCTCCCATTCCCCCTCTACTCCCCGCTCTCTCCCATTCCCCCTCCGCTCCCCCGCTCTCTCCCATTCCCCTCCGCTCCCCCGCTCTCTCCCATTCCCCCTCCGCTCCCCCGCTCTCTCCCATTCCCCTCCGCTCCCCCGCTCTCTCCCATTCCCCCTCCGCTCCCCCGCTCTCTCCCATTCCCCTCCGCTCCCCCGCTCTCTCCCATTCCCCCTCCGCTCCCCCGCTCTCTCCCATTCCCCTCCACTCCCCCGCTCTCTCCCATTCCCCCTCCACTCCCCCGCTCTCTCCCCTTCCCCCTCCACTCCCCCGCTCTCTCCCATTCCCCTCCGCTCCCCCGCTCTCTCCCATTCCCCCTCTACTCCCCCGCTCTCTCCCATTCCCCCTCTACTCCCCCGCTCTCTCCCATTCCCCCTCCGCTCCCCCGCTCTCTCCCATTCCCCCTCCGCTCCCCCGCTCTCTCCCATTCCCCCTCCGCTCCCCCGCTCTCTCCCATTCCCCCTCCGCTCCCCCACTCTCTCCCATTCCCCCTCCACTCCCCCGCTCTCTCCCATTCCCCCTCAGCTCCCCCGCTCTCTCCCATTCCCCTCCGCTCCCCCGCTCTCTCCCATTCCCCCTCCACTCCGCCGCTCTCTCCCATTCCCCTCCGCTCCCCCGCTCTCTCCCATTCCCCCTCCGCTCCCCCGCTCTCTCCCATTCCCCTCCGCTCACCCGCTCTCTCCCATTCCCCCTCCGCTCCCCCGCTCTCTCCCATTTACCTCCGCTCCCCCGCTATCTCCCATTCCCCCTCCGCTCCCCCGCTCTCTCCCATTTACCTCCGCTCCCCCGCTCTCTCCCATTCCCCCTCTACTCCCCCGCTCTCTCCCCTTCCCCCTCCACTCCCCCGCTCTCTCCCATTCCCCTCCGCTCCCCCGCTCTCTCCCATTCCCCCTCTACTCCCCCGCTCTCTCCCATTCCCCCTCTACTCCCCCGCTCTCTCCCATTCCCCCTCCGCTCCCCCGCTCTCTCCCATTCCCCCTCCGCTCCCCCGCTCTCTCCCATTCCCCCTCCGCTCCCCCGCTCTCTCCCATTCCCCCTCCGCTCCCCCACTCTCTCCCATTCCCCCTCCACTCCCCCGCTCTCTCCCATTCCCCCTCAGCTCCCCCGCTCTCTCCCATTCCCCTCCGCTCCCCCGCTCTCTCCCATTCCCCCTCCGCTCCCCCGCTCTCTCCCATTCCCCCTCCGCTCCCCCGCTCTCTCCCATTCCCCTCCGCTCACCCGCTCTCTCCCATTCCCCCTCTGCTCCCCCGCTCTCTCCCATTTACCTCCGCTCCCCCGCTCTCTCCCATTCCCCCTCCGCTCCCCCGCTCTCTCCCATTTACCTCCGCTCCCCCGCTCTCTCCCATTCCCCCTCTACTCCCCCACTCTCTCCCATTCCCCCTCCACTCCCCCGCTCTCTCCCATTCCCCCTCCGCTCCCCCGCTCTCTCCCATTCCCCCTCTACTCCCCCGCTCTCTCCCATTCCCCCTCTACTCCCCCGCTCTCTCCCATTCCCCCTCTACTCCCCCGCTCTCTCCCATTCCCCCTCCGCTCCCCCGCTCTCTCCCATTCCCCTCCGCTCCCCCGCTCTCTCCCATTCCCCCTCAGCTCCCCCGCTCTCTCCCATTCCCCCTCTACTCCCCCGCTCTCTCCCATTCCCCCTCCGCTCCCCCACTCTCTCCCATTCCCCCTCCGCTCCCCCGCTCTCTCCCATTCCCCCTCCGCTCCCCCGCTCTCTCCCATTCCCCCTCCACTCCCCCGCTCTCTCCCATTCCCCCTCCGCACTGCCGCTCTCTCCCATTCCCCCTCCACTCCCCCGCTCTCTCCCATTCCCCTCCACTCCCCCGCTCTCTCCCATTTACCTCCGCTCCCCCGCTCTCTCCCATTTATCTCCGCTCCGCCGCTCTCTCCCATTCCCCCTCCACTCCCCAGCTCTCTCCCATTCCCCCTCTACTCCCCCGCTCTCTCCCATTCCCCCTCCGCTCCCCCGCTCTCTCCCATTCCCCCTCCGCTCCCCAGCTCTCTCCCATTCCCCCTCCGCTCCCCCGCTCTCTCCCATTTACCTCCGCTCCCCCGCTCTCTCAAATTTACCTCCGCTCCCCCGCTCTCTCCCATTCCCCCTCCGCTCCGCCGCTCTCTCCCATTCCCCTCCGCTCCCCCGCTCTCTCCCAAACCCCCCGCTCCCCCGCTCTCTCCCATTCCCCCTCCGCTCCCCCGCTCTCTCCCATTCCCCCTCCGCTCCCCCGCTCTCTCCCATTCCCCCTCCGCTCCCCCGCTCTCTCCCATTCCCCCTCCACTCCCCCGCTCTCTCCCATTCCCCCTCACCTCCCCCGCTCTCTCCCATTCCCCTCCGCTTCCCCGCTCTCTCCCCATTCCCCCTCCGCTCTCCCGCTCTCTCCCATTCCCCCTCCGCTCCCCCGCTCTCTCCCATCCTCCTTGCTCCGCCGCTCTCTTCCAAGTCCCCTCCGCTTACCCGCTCTCACCCTTCCCCCCGGTCCTGTACTCTCTCCCAAACCCACCGCTCCCCCGCTCTCTCCCATTCCCCCTCTGCTCCCTCGCTCTCTCCCATTCCCCCTCCACTCCCCCGCTCTCTCCCATTCCCCCTCCGCTCCCCCGCTCTCTCCCATTTACCTCCGCTCCGCCGCTCTCTCCCATTCCCCCTCCACTCCCCCGCTCTCTCCCATTCCCCCTCCACTCCCCCGCTCTCTCCCATTCCCCCTCCGCTCCCCCGCTCTCTCCCATTCCCCCTCTACTCCCCCGCTCTCTCCCATTCCCCCTCCACTCCGCCGCTCTCTCCCATTTATCTCCGCTCCGCCGCTCTCTCCCATTCCCCCTCCGCTCCCCCGCTCTCTCCCATTCCCCCCTCCGCTCCCCCGCTCTCTCCCATTCCCCCTCCGCTCCCCCGCTCTCTCCCATTCCCCCTCCACTCCCCCGCTCTCTCCCATTCCCCCTCCACTCCCCCGCTCTCTCCCATTCCCCCTCCGCTCCCCCGCTCTCTCCCATTCCCCCTCCACTCCCCCGCTCTCTCCCATTCCCCTCCACTCCCCCGCTCTCTCCCATTTACCTCCGCTCCCCCGCTCTCTCCCATTCCCCCTCCGCTCACCCGCTCTCTCCCATTCCCCCTCTACTCCCCCGCTCTCTCCCATTCCCCCGCCGCTCCCCCGCTCTCTCCCATTCCCCCTCCGCTCCGCCGCTCTCTCCCATTCCCCCTCCGCTCCCCCGCTCTCTCCCATTCCCCCTCCGCTCCCCTGCTCTCTCCCATTCCCCCTCCGCTCCCCCACTCTCTCCCATTCCCCCTCCACTCCCCCGCTCTCTCGCATTCCCCCTCCGCTCCCCCGCTCTCTCCCATTTACCTCCGCTCCGCCGCTCTCTCCCATTCCCCCTCCGCTCCCCCGCTCTCTCCCATTCCCCCTCCGCTCCCCCGCTCTCTCCCATTCCCCCACCGCTCCCCCGCTCTCTCCCATTCCCCCTCAGCTCCCCCGCTCTCTCCCATTCCCCCTCAACTCCCCCGCTCTCTCCCATTCCCCCTCCACTCCCCCGCTCTCTCCCATTCCCCCTCCGCTCCCCCGCTCTCTCCCATTCCCCCTCCGCTCCCCCGCTCTCTCCCATTCCCCCTCTACTCCCCCGCTCTCTCCCATTCCCCTCCACTCCCCCGCTCTCTCCCATTCCCCCTCCACTCCGCCGCTCTCTCCCATTTATCTCCGCTCCGCCGCTCTCTCCCATTCCCCCCTCCGCTCCCCCGCTCTCTCCCATTCCCCCTCCGCTCCCCCGCTCTCTCCCATTCCCCCTCCGCTCCCCCACTCTCTCCCATTCCCCCTCCACTCTCTCCCATTCCCCCTCCACTCCCCCGCTCTCTCCCATTCCCCCTCCGCTCCCCCGCTCTCTCCCATTTACCTCCGCTCCGCCGCTCTCTCCCATTCCCCCTCCGCTCCGCCGCTCTCTCCCATTCCCCCTCCGCTCCCCCGCTCTCTCCCATTTACCTCCGCTCCGCCGCTCTCTCCCATTCCCCTCCGCTCCCCAGCTCTCTCCCATTCCCCCTCAGCTCCCCCGCTCTCTCCCATTCCCCCTCTACTCCCCCGCTCTCTCCCATTCCCCCTCCGCTCCCCCGCTCTCTCCCATTCCCCTCCGCTCCCCCGCTCTCTCCCATTCCCCCTCCGCTCCCCCGCTCTCTCCCATTCCCCTCCGCTCCCCCGCTCTCTCCCACTCCCCCTCCGCTCCCCCGCTCTCTCCCATTCCCCTCCACTCCCCCGCTCTCTCCCATTCCCCCTCCACTCCCCCGCTCTCTCCCCTTCCCCCTCCACTCCCCCGCTCTCTCCCATTCCCCTCCGCTCCCCCGCTCTCTCCCATTCCCCCTCCGCTCCCCCGCTCTCTCCCATTCCCCCTCCGCTCCCCCGCTCTCTCCCATTCCCCCTCCGCTCCCCCGCTCTCTCCCATTCCCCCTCCGCTCCCCCACTCTCTCCCATTCCCCCTCCACTCCCCCGCTCTCTCCCATTCCCCCTCCGCTCCCCCGCTCTCTCCCATTCCCCCTCCACTCCCCCGCTCTCTCCCATTCCCCCTCCGCACCGCCGCTCTCTCCCATTCCCCCTCCACTCCCCCGCTCTCTCCCATTCCCCTCCACTCCCCCGCTCTCTCCCATTTACCTCCGCTCCGCCGCTCTCTCCCATTTATCTCCGCTCCGCCGCTCTCTCCCATTTCCCCTCCACTCCCCAGCTCTCTCCCATTCCCCCTCTACTCCCCCGCTCTCTCCCATTCCCCCTCCGCTCCCCCGCTCTCTCCCATTCCCCCTCTACTCCCCCGCTCTCTCCCATTCCCCCTCCGCTCCCCAGCTCTCTCCCATTCCCCCTCCGCTCCCCCGCTCTCTCCCATTTACCTCCGCTCCCCCGCTCTCTCCCATTCCCCTCCGCTCCCCCGCTCTCTCCCATTCCCCTCCGCTCCCCCGCTCTCTCCCATTTACCTCCGCTCCCCCGCTCTCTCCCATTCCCCCTCCGCTCCACCGCTCTCTCCCATTCCCCTCCGCTCCCCCGCTCTCTCCCATTCCCCCTCCGCTCCCCCGCTCTCTCCCATTCCCCCTCCGCTCCCCCGCTCTCTCCCATTCCCCCTCCACTCCCCCGCTCTCTCCCATTCCCCCTCCGCTCCCCCGCTCTCTCCCATTCCCCCTCCACTCCCCCGCTCTCTCCCATTCCCCCTCCGCACCGCCGCTCTCTCCCATTCCCCCTCCACTCCCCCGCTCTCTCCCATTCCCCTCCACTCCCCCGCTCTCTCCCATTTACCTCCGCTCCGCCGCTCTCTCCCATTTTTCTCCGCTCCGCCGCTCTCTCCCATTCCCCCTCCACTCCCCAGCTCTCTCCCATTCCCCCTCTACTCCCCCGCTCTCTCCCATTCCCCCTCCGCTCCCCCGCTCTCTCCCATTCCCCCTCTACTCCCCCGCTCTCTCCCATTCCCCCTCCGCTCCCCAGCTCTCTCCCATTCCCCCTCCGCTCCCCCGCTCTCTCCCATTTACCTCCGCTCCCCCGCTCTCTCCCATTCCCCTCCGCTCCCCCGCTCTCTCCCATTCCCCTCCGCTCCCCCGCTCTCTCCCATTTACCTCCGCTCCCCCGCTCTCTCCCATTCCCCCTCCGCTCCGCCGCTCTCTCCCATTCCCCTCCGCTCCCCCGCTCTCTCCCAAACCCCCCGCTCCCCCGCTCTCTCCCATTCCCCCCCGCTCCGCCGCTCTCTCCCATTCCCCCTCTGCTCCCCCGCTCTCTCCCATTCCCCCTCCGCTCCCCCGCTCTCTCCCATTTACCTCCGCTCCGCCGCTCTCTCCCTTTCCCCCTCCACTCCCCCGTTCTCTCCCATTCCCCCTCCGCTCCCCCGCTCTCTCCCATTCCCCCTCCGCTCCCCCGCTCTCTCCCATTCCCCCTCTACTCCCCCGCTCTCTCCCATTCCCCTCCACTCCCCCGCTCTCTCCCATTCCCCCTCCACTCCGCCGCTCTCTCCCATTCCCCCTCCACTCCGCCGCTCTCTCCCATTCCCCCTCCACTCCCCCGCTCTCTCCCATTCCCCTCCGCTCCCCCGCTCCCCATTCCCCCTCCGCTCCCCCGCTCTCTCCCATTCCCCCTCCGCTCCGCCGCTCTCTCCCATTCCCCCTCCGCACCGCCGCTCTCTCCCATTCCCCTCCGCTCCCCCGTTCTCTCCCATTCCCCTCCGCTCCCCCGCTCTCTCCCATTCCCCCTCCGCTCCCCCGCTCTCTCCCATTCCCCTCTGCTCCCCCGCTCTCTCCCATTTATCTCCGCTCCGCCGCTCTCTCCCATTCCCCTCCGCTCCCCCGCTCTCTCCCATTCCCCCTCCACTCCCCCGCTCTCTCCCATTCCCCCTCCGCTCCCCCGCTCTCTCCCATTCCCCCCCACTCCCACGCTCTCTCCCATTCCCCTCTGCTCCCCCGCTCTCTCCCATTCCCCCTCCACTCCCCCGCTCTCTCCCATTCCCCTCTGCTCCCCCGCTCTCTCCCATTCCCCCTCCACTCCCCCGCTCTCTCCCATTCCCCTCCGCTCCCCCGCTCTCTCCCATTCCCCCTCCGCTCCCCCGCTCTCTCCCATTCCCCTCCGCTCCCCCACTCTCTCCCATTCCCCTCTGCTCCCCCGCTCTCTCCCATTCCCCCTCCACTCCCCCGCTCTCTCCCATTCCCCTCCGCTCCCCCGCTCTCTCCCATTCCCCCTCCGCTCCCCCGCTCTCTCCCATTCCCCCTCCGCTCCCCCGCTCTCTCCCATCCCCCCCCGCCCCGGTTCCACCGCTCTCTCCCATTCCCCCTCCGGTCCCCCGCTCTCTCCCATTTATCTCCGCTCCCCCGCTCTCTCCCATTCCTCCTCCGCTCCCCCGCTCTCTCCCATTTATCTCCGCTCCCCCACTCTCTCCCATTCCCCCTCCGGTCCCCCACTCTCTCCCATCCCCCCCGCTCCCCCGCTCTCTCCCATTCCCCCTCCACTCCCCCGCTCTCTCCCATTCCCCTCCGCTCCCGCGCTCTCTCCCATTCCCCCTCCGCTCCCCCGCTCTCTCCCATTCCCCCTCTACTCCCCCGCTCTCTCCCATTCCCCCTCTACTCCCCCACTCTCTCCCATTCCCCTCCGCTCCCCCGCTCTCTCCCATTCCCCCTCTACTCCCCCACTCTCTCCCATTCCCCCTCCGCTCCCCCGCTCTCTCCCATTCCCCCCCCGCTCCCCCGCTCTCTCCCATTCCCCCTCCGCTCCGCCGCTCTCCCATTTACCTCCGCTCCCCCGCTCTCTCCCATCCCCCCCCCGCCCCGGTTCCACCGCTCTCTCCCATCCTCCTTGCTCCGCCGCTCTCTTCCATGTCCCCTCCGCTTACCCGCTCTCACCCTTCCCCCCGGTCCTGTACTCTCTCCCAAACCCCCCGCTCCGCCGCTCTCTCCTATCGCCCCTGCTCTCCTGTTCCCCCTTCGCTCACCCGCTCACCCCCACCTCTGCTCCCCCAACCAAAAGAACTGCCTCACTGTTGAGAGCACTGACCCAATCTCCCTCCAGCTCTGCTCCCCACTCTCTCCCGTTCTCCCCCCCTGCTCACCCCATCTCCCCACGCTCACCTCCATCTAACCCCCTCTCACCCCCATCTCCCTGCGCTCTCCCCCATCTATCCCCTACTCACCTCCACCTACCCCCCCCGCTCTCCCCCACCTCCCCATGCTCTCTGCCATCTACTCCCCCTCTCTCTTCCCATCCAAACTCCCTGCTCTCCCTCTCTCCCCCCCTTCTCCCTTATGCCTCCCTGCTTTCCCCTATTTCCCCCACTCTTTCCCATCTCTCACAGTTTCTGCCCTCCTCTCCCCTTCTGCCCTCCTCACTCGCTCTGCCCCGCTCTCCCCATCACTCCCTCACCTGTCCTGCCTCAATATTCCCGTCGCTGTGTCCTCTTACACACCCAGACTTTTCAATCCAGCTTCTCCGGAGTATTTTTGTATCTCGCTG
This sequence comes from Carcharodon carcharias, assembly GCF_017639515.1. Taxonomy (NCBI): domain Eukaryota; kingdom Metazoa; phylum Chordata; class Chondrichthyes; order Lamniformes; family Lamnidae; genus Carcharodon; species Carcharodon carcharias. The sequence continues at coordinate 508,748 of NW_024470809.1, forward strand.
TTCCCATCTCTCCCTGTCTTGGTATTCCTGTATTCTAGTGTTGCTGTCTCTCCCTGTATTCCGGTATTCCAGTCTCTCCTCAGTATTCCTGCATTCTGGTGTTCCTGTCTCTCCCCCGTTTCCCTGTATCCCAATATTCCTGTCTCTCCCGGTGTTGCTGTCTCTCCCGGTATTGCTGTCTCTCCCCAGTTTCCCTGTATCCCGGTGTTCCTGTCTCTCCCGGTATCCCTGTATCCCAGTATTCCGGTCTCTCCCCGATATTCCTGTATCCTGGTGTTCCTGTCTCTCCCCGATACTCCTGTATCCCAGTGTTCCTGTCTCTCCCCGGTATATCCCGGTATTCCTGTCTCTCCCCGGTGTCCCTGTCTCTCCCCGGCGTCCCTGTCTCTCCCCGGCGTCCCTGTCTCTCCCTGGCGTCCCTGTCTCTCCCCGGTGTCCCTGTCTCTCCCCGGCGTCCCTGTCTCTCCCCGGGGTCCCTGTCTCTCCCCGGCGTCCCTGTCTCTCCCCGGCGTCCCTGTCTCTCCCCGGCGTCCCTGTCTCTCCCCGGTGTCCCTGTCTCTCCCCGGTGTCCCTGTCTCTCCCCGGTGTCCCTGTCTCTCCCCGGCGTCCCTGTCTCTCCCCGGCGTCCCTGTCTCTCCCCGGCGTCGCTGTCTCTCCCCGGCGTCCCTGTCTCTCCCCGGTGTCCCTGTCTCTCCCCGGCGTCCCCGTCTCTCCCCGGCGTCCCCGTCTCTCCCCGGCGTCGCCGTCTCTCCCCGGCGTCGCTGTCTCTCCCCGGCGTCGCTGTCTCTCCCCAGCGTCGCTGTCTCTCCCCGGCGTCCCTGTCTCTCCCCGGCGTCCCTGTCTCTCCCTGGTGTCCCTGTCTCTCCCCGGCGTCGCTGTCTCTCCCTGGTGTCCCGGTCTCTCCCCGGCGTCCCTGTCTCTCCCCGGCGTCGCTGTCTCTCCCTGGTGTCCCGGTCTCTCCCCGGTGTCCCTGTCTCTCCCCGGCGTCCCTGTCTCTCCCCGGCGTCCCTGCCTCTCCCCGGCGTCCCTGCCTCTCCCCGGCGTCCCCGTCTCTCCCCGGCGTCCCCGTCTCTCCCCGGCGTCCCCGTCTCTCCCTGGTATCCGGAGCTAATGACTGTGCTTCTGTAGGTGACGAGGCAGATCCAGGAGCACGAGCAGGATTCTGCCCTCCGGGAGCAGATGAGCGGCTACAAGCGGATGAGGAGACAGCACCAGAAGCAGCTGATGGCCCTGGAGAATAAGCTGAAAGCTGAGATGGACGAGCACCAGCTGAGACTGGGCAAGGAGCTGGAGACCCAACGGAATAACTTCGGAGCTGAGTGCGAGAAAGTCTGCAAGAAGCAGCAGGCGCTGCTGGAGAAAGAGGTGAAGCAGGGGGTCGGGGGGAGGGGAGGGAATGGGGAGAGAGGGAGGGGTGTGGAGGGAGGGAGGGAGGGAGGGGAGGGAGGGAGGGGAAAGCAGGGAGAGAGAGAGCAAGAGAAAGAGGGACGGGTGAGGAGAGGGAGGAGGGTGGGGGGAGGGGGTGTGGAGGGAGGGAGGGAGGGGGTGTGGAGGGAGGGAGGGAGGGGGTAGGGAGGGAGGGAGGGGGTGTGGAGGGAGGGAGGGAGGGGGTGTGGAGGGAGGGAGGGGGTGTGGAGGGAGGGAGGGAGGGGGTGTGGAGGGAGGGAGGGAGGGAGGGGTGTGGAGGGAGGGAGGGAGGGAGGGGTGTGGAGGGAGGGAGGGAGGGGGTGTGGAGGGAGGGGGTGTGGAGGGAGGGAGGGAGGGGGTGTGGAGGGAGGGAGGGAGGGAGGGGGTGTGGAGGGAGGGAGGGAGGGAGGGGGTGTGGAGAGAGGGAGGGAGGGGGTGTGGAGGGAGGGAGGGAGGGAGGGGGTGTGGAGGGAGGGAGGGAGGGAGGGGGTGTGGAGGGAGGGAGGGAGGGGGTAGGGAGGGAGGGAGGGAGGGAGGGGTGTGGAGGGAGGGAGGGAGGGAGGGGTTGTGGAGGGAGGGAGGGAGGGGGTGTGGAGGGAGGGAGGGAGGGAGGGGGTGTGGAGGGAGGGAGGGAGGGAGGGGGTGTGGAGGGAGGGAGGGAGGGGGTAGGGAGGGAGGGAGGGGGTGTGGAGGGAGGGAGGGAGGGGGTGTGGAGGGAGGGAGGGAGGGGGGTGTGGAGGAGGGAAGGAGGGGGTGTGGAGGGAGGGAGGGAGGGGGTGTGGAGGGAGGGAGGGAGGGGTGTGGAGGGAGGGAGGGAGGGGGTGTGGAGGGAGGGAAGGAGGGGGTGTGGAGGGAGGGAGGGAGGGGGTAGGGAGGGAGGGAGGGGGTGTGGAGGGAGGGAGGGAGGGGGTGTGGAGGGAGGGAGGGGGTGTGGAGGGAGGGAGGGAGGGGGTGTGGAGGGAGGGAGGGGGTGTGGAGGGAGGGAGGGAGGGGGTGTGGAGGGAGGGAGGGGGTGTGGAGGGAGGGAGGGAGGGGGTGTGGAGGGAGGGAAGGAGGGGGTGTGGAGGGAGGGAGGGAGGGGGTAGGGAGGGAGGGAGGGGGTGTGGAGGGAGGGAGGGAGGGGGTGTGGAGGGAGGGAGGGGGTGTGGAGGGAGGGAGGGAGGGGGTGTGGAGGGAGGGAGGGAGGGGGTGTGGAGGGAGGGGGTGTGGAGGGAGGGAGGGAGGGGGTGTGGAGGGAGGGAGGGAGGGAGGGGGTGTGGAGGGAGGGAGGGAGGGGGTGTGGAGGGAGGGAGGGAGGGAGGGGGTGTGGAGGGAGGGAGGGAGGGAGGGGGTGTGGAGGGAGGGAGGGAGGGGGTAGGGAGGGAGGGAGGGGGTAGGGAGGGAGGGAGGGAGGGGGTGTGGAGGGAGGGGGTGTGGAGGGAGGGAGGGAGGGAGGGGGTGTGGAGGGAGGGAGGGAGGGGGTGTGGAGGGAGGGAGGGAGGGAGGGGGTGTGGAGGGAGGGGGTGTGGAGGGAGGGGGTGTGGAGGGAGGGAGGGAGGGGGTGTGGAGGGAGGGAGGGAGGGAGGGGGTGTGGAGGGAGGGAGGGAGGGAGGGGGTGTGGAGGTAGGGAGGGAGGGGGTGTGGAGGGAGGGGGTGTGGAGGGAGGGAGGGAGGGGGTGGGCTGCGGGAGGGTTCTGGGGGACGAGGCTGACCAGACAAGCTGGCCCAGGCTGAACCGGGAACCTGCTTCCCACAGGGAAAGGCGTCGGGAATAGACGAGAGGAAGTTCCAGCAACACATCCTGAGCCAGCAGAAGAAGGAGCTCAGCACCCTCCTGGAGTCCCAGAAACGGCAGTACAAACTGCGCAAGGAGCAACTCAAGGAGGTGAGGGAGGGAGAGAGGGGGGAGTCTGCCCCGGGGAGAGAGGGGAATGTACCCCAGGGAGAGAGGGGGGAGTGTACCCCGGGGAGAGAGGGGAATGTACCCCAGGGAGAGAGGGGGGAGTGTACCCCGGGGAGAGAGGGGAATGTACCCCGGGGAGAGAGGGGAATGTACCCCGGGGAGAGAGGGGGGAGTCTACCCCGGGGAGAGAGGGGAATGTACCCCAGGGAGAGAGGGGGGAGTGTACCCCGGGGAGAGAGGGGGGAGTGTACCCCGGGGAGAGAGGGGGGAGTGTACCCCGGGGAGAGAGGGGGGGAGTGTACCCCGGGGAGAGAGGGGGGAGTATACCCCGGGGAGAGTGGGGAGTGTACCCCGGGGAGAGAGGGGGGAGTGTGTACCCCGGGGAGAGAGGGGGGAGTGTGTACCCCGGGGAGAGAGGGGGGAGTCTACTCCGGGGAGAGAACCCCGGGGATATGGGCGGGAGTCTACCCCGGGGAGAGAGGGGGGAGTGTACCCCGGGGAGAGAGGGGGGAGTCTGCCCCGGGGAGAGAGGGGAATGTACCCCGGGGAGAGAGGGGGGAGTCTACCCCGGGGAGAGAGGGGGGAGTCTACTCCGGGGAGAGAGGGGAATGTACCCCGGGGAGAGAGGGGGGAGTCTACCCCGGGGAGAGAGGGGGGAGTGTACCCCGGGGAGAGAGGGGGGAGTCTACTCCGGGGAGAGAACCCCGGGGATATGGGCGGGAGTCTACCCCGGGGAGAGAGGGGGGAGTGTACCCCGAGGAGAGAGGGGAGAGTCTACCCCGGGGAGAGAACCCCGGGGATATGGGCGGGAGTCTACCCCGGGGAGAGAGGGGGGAGTGTACCCCGGGGAGAGAGGGGGGAGTGTACCCCAGGGAGAGAGGGGGGGAGTGTACCCCGGGGAGAGAGGGGAATGTACCCCGGGGAGAGTGGGGAGTGTACCCCGGGGAGAGAGGGGGGAGTGTACCCCGGGGAGAGAGGGGGGAGTGTACCCTCGGGGAGAGAGGGGGGAGTGTACCCCGGGGAGAGAGGGGGGAGTGTACCCCGGGGAGAGAGGGGGGAGTGTACCCCGGGGAGAGAGGGGGAGTGTACCCTCGGGGAGAGAGGGGGGAGTGTAGCCCGGGGAGAGAGGGGGGAGTGTACCCTCGGGGAGAGAGGGGAATGTGTACCCTCGGGGAGAGAGGGGGGAGTGTACCCCGGGGAGAGAGGGGGGAGTGTACCCCGGGGAGAGTGGGGAGTGTACCCCGGGGAGAGAGGGGGAGTGTACCCCGGGGAGAGAGGGGAGTGTACCCCGGGGAGAGAGGGGGAGTGTACCCTCGGGGAGAGAGGGGGGAATGTACCCCGGGGAGAGAGGGGGGAATGTACCCCGGGGAGAGAGGGGGGAGTGTACCCCGGGGAGAGAGGGGGGAGTGTACCCCAGGGAGAGAGGGGAGAGTGTCCCCGGGTTACACTCCCCACTCTCCCCGGGGTAGAGAGGGGGGAGTGTACCCCAGGGAGAGAGGGGAGAGTCTACCCCGGGGAGAGAACCCCGGGGATATGGGGGGGAGTCTACCACGGGGAGAGAGGGGGGGAGTGTACCCTGGGGAGAGAGGGGGGAGTGTACCCTGGGGAGATAAGGGGGAGTCGACCCCGGGGAGAGAGGGGGCGGAGTGCACCCTAGGGAGAGAGGGGGGAGAGTGTACCCCGGGGAGAGAGGGGGGAGAGTGTACCCCGGGGAGAGAGGGAGGAGTCTACCCCGGGAAGAGACGGGGGAATCTACCCCGGGGAGAGAGAGGGGAGTCTACCCCGGGGAGAGAGGACCCCGGGAAGAGGGGGGGAGTGTACACCGGGGAGAGAGTGGGGAGTATGTACCCCGGGGAGAGAGTGAGGAGTGTGTATCCCGGGGAGAGAGGGGGGGAGTGTACCCCGGGGAGAGAGGGGGGGAGTGTACCCCGGGGAGAGAGGGGGGAGTGTACCCCTTGGAGAGTGTACCCCGGGGAGAGAGGGGGAGTCGACCCCGGGGGAGAGAGGGGGGAGAGTGTACCCCGGGGAGATAGGGGGGAGTCTACCCCAGGAAGAGAGTGGGGAGAGAAGGGGGAGTGTACCCCGGGGAAAGAGGGGGGAAATCTACCCCGGGGAGAGAGAGGGGAGTCTACCCCGGGGAGAGAGGGGGGAGTGTACCCTGGGGAGAGTGTACCCCGGAAAGAGGGGGCAGTGTACCCCGGGGAGAGAGTGGGGAGTGTGTACCCTGGGGAGAGAGTGAGGAGTGTGTACCCCGGGGAGAGAGTGAGGAGTGTGTACCCCGGGGAGAGAGTGGGGAGTGTGTACCCCGGGGAGAGAGGGGTGAGTGTGTACCCTGGGGAGAGAGGGGGGAGTGTGTACCCCGGGGAGAGAGGGGGGAGTGTGTACCCCGGGGAGAGAGGGGGGAGTGTGTACCCCGGGGAGAGAGGAGGGAGTGTGTACCCCGGGGAGAGAGGGGGGAGTGTGTACCCCGGGGAGAGAGGGGGGAGTGTGTACCCCGGGGAGAGAGGGGGGAGTGTACCCCGGGGAGAGTGGGGAGTGTACCCCGGGGAGAGAGGGGGAGTGTACCCTCGGGGAGAGAGGGGGGAGTGTTCCCCAGGGAGAGAGGGGGGAGTGTATCCCGGGGAGAGAGGGGGGAGTGTACCCCGGGGAGAGAGGGAGGGTGTGTACCCCGGGGAGAGAGGGGGGAGTGTCCCCGGGGTACACTCCCCACTCTCCCCAGGGTAGAGAGGGGGGAGTGTACCCCGGGGAGAGCGGACCTGTACTCCAGGGAGAGTTTATTGGTTCTGTTTATTTACCTGCCTCTCTCTCTCTCTCTCCCCCTGTCGCTCTGCTTTCTGCCCCCACAGGAGTTACAGGAGAACCAGAGCACTCCGAAACGAGAGAAACAGGAATGGCTGCTGCGTCAGAAAGAGAACCTGCAGCATTTCCAGGCGGAGGAGGAAGCGAATCTACTCCGGAGGCAGCGACACTACCTGGAGTTACAGTGTCGACAGTACAGGCGCAAAACACTGCTGTCCCGTCACAACCTGGAACAGGACCTGCTCCGGGAGGTGAGGCACAGGCTCGATGGGGCCGGGGAGTCTCCCGGTGGGGTTAACGTCCACATGCTGGACGGTCTGGACTGGGTTTGAGGTCAGGTGAGGGGGATGGAGGGATCTTTGGGGTGAGGGAGACAGTGTGGGGGGCTGAGGGGCAGATTATGCACCTTCCCTACCCCTCGCACACCTTTACCTCAACTCTGTCCCACTGTCAGTATCTCTCCTCCCCCTCCCTCTCACATTCCCTCTCTCTGCTCCCTCCCTCTCATATTCCCTCTTTCCCTCCCTCTCACATTCCCTCTCTCTGATCCCTCCCTCTCACATTCAGTCTCTCCCTCCCTCTCACATTCCCTCTCTCTGCTCTCTCCCTCTCACATTCAGTCTCTCCCTCCCTCTCACATTCCCTCTCTCTGCTCCCTTCCTCTCACATTCCCTCTCTCTGCTCCCTCCCTCTCACATTCCCTCTCCCTCCTTCTCTCTCAGCCCCCTCCCTCTCACATTCCCTCTCTCTCCCTCTCACATTCCGTCTCTGCTCTCCATCTCTCTACTCTCCATCTCTCTCGCTCTCTCTGCTGTCCGTCTCTCTGCTGTCCGTCTCTCTGCTGTCCGTCTCTCTGCTGTCCGTCTCTCTGCTGTCCGTCTCTCTGCTGTCCGTCTCTCTGCTCTCCGTCTCTCTGCTCTCCGTCTCTCTGCTCTCCGTCTCTCTGCTCTCCGTCTCTCTGCTCTCCGTCTCTCTGCTCTCCTTCGCTCTCGCTCTCCCTGCTCTCCTTCTCTCTGCTTTCCATCTCTCTGCTCTCCATCTCTCTCGCTCTCTCTGCTCTCCATCCCTCTCGCTCCCATCTCTCTGCTCTCCATCTCTCTTGCTTTCTCTGCTGTCCGTCTCTCTGCTCTCCATCTCTCTGCTCTCCATCTCTCTTGCTCTCTCTGCTCTCCATCTCTCTTGCACCCCATCTCTCTGCTCTCCATCACTCTCGCTCTCTCTGCTCTCCATCTCTCTTGCTCCCCATCTCTCTGCTCTTCATCTCTCTGCTCTCTGTCTCTCTCACTCTCTCTGCTCTCTGCCTCTCGCTCTCTTCTGTCCATCTGTATTGCTCTCCGTTTCTCTCGCTCTATGGCTCTTTCTCTCCGACTCTCTCTTGCTCTCTATCTCTGTCTCTCTCTCTCTCTCACTTTCTGTCTCTCTCCCTCCATCTCCCTCTTGTTCTCCATCTCTCCCTCGCTCTCCGCCCCTCCCTCGCCCTCTGTCTCTCTCATTTCTGCTCCTGGCCACCTCTCTAAACGCGCTATCCACGATGATCTCAGACTCACGGATGCTCCACAGTGTCTCCAGCCGCCGTTCCAGCTCTGAAACCCGAGCTTCCAGGAGCTGCAGCTGGACACACTTCCTGCACACATGCTGGCCCCGGGCACTGGAAATGTCCCCGGCTTCCCACATGGAGCACGAGGCGCATCCCACGGCTTTGAGCTCTCCTGCCATGATATCCCTTTAAACTAAACCTTTTAAGTCAATTCCTCTCGGGCCCTTCTTTCCTAGTCCTCGTTACTGCAGAGTATAACTGTAACCTCTCTCTCTCTCACTCTCTGCAGGAACTGAACAAGAAGCAAACTCAGAAGGATTTAGAGTGCGCGATGTTACTGAGACACCACGAGTCCACTCAGGAGCAGGAGTTCCGACACCTGAACGTGGTGCAGCGGACGCGGACTGAGCTGATCCGCTTGCAGCACCAGACCGAGCTCAGCAACCAGCTGGACTACAACAAGCGGAGGGAGCAGGAGCTGCGGCAAAAGCATGTGGTGGAAATACGACAGCAGCCCAAGTGTCTGAAAGTAGGTTCCCGGGGGCAGTCGGACGGTGAATGTGAGGGCCTGGGAAGGTCCCTGGAGGACGTCGGCCTGGACTGGGGCCCCGGGGAGGGTCCGAGGGTCGGCGGGTCCCTGGAGGACGTGAGACTGGACTGGGGCCCCGGGGAGGGTCCGAGGGTCGGCGGGTCCCTCCTGGGAAGGTCCCTGGAGGACGTCAGCCTGGACTGGGGCCCCGGGGAGGGTCCGAGGGTCGGCGGGTCCCCCCTGGGAAGGTCCCTGGAGGACGTCAGCCTGGACTGGGGCCCCGGGGCGGGTCCGAGGGTCGGCGGGTCCCCCCTGGGAAGGTCCCTGGAGGACGTCAGCCTGGACTGGGGCCCCGGGGCGGGTCCGAGGGTCGGCGGGTCCCCCCTGGGAAGGTCCCTGGAGGACGTCAGCCTGGACTGGGGCCCCGGGGAGAGGGGCAGTGGGGATGGCCCCCCCTCCGAGGTGCCTTACTTTGAGCTGCAATCGTCTGGGCCTGCCCCCGGCTCCCGCCCCCACCGCCGCCGCCGCCCCCTCCCCTCGGCCCACTCCTTCCCGGACGCCTACGAGGAGGGGCTGGAGCTGCCGGACGTGGAGGACCCGCGCCTGCTGGAGCCGCCCGCCGGGGCCTCGGGTCCGCTGGCCCAGCTGCCGGCAGCCCCCCACCTCCTGGGCGCCTCGCTGGCCCTGCTGGTGGTCTCCTGCCCCGGCTCGCTGCTCCCCTTCGCCCTCGCGGTGGCCCTGCTGGTCCTGGCGCGGGCGGTCGGGGGCCTGAGCGCGCTAGGCCTCGGCTGCCGCCTGTCGCTCCGCTACGTCCCCGCCCTGCTGGGGGCGGCATGCTTCCTCACCTCCCCGGGGCTCTTCCTGCCCCTCTACCTGCTGATGGTGCTGGTGGTCCAGCCCGCCCGCCCCTGGGCCGAGGCCCTGCCCAGGAGAGGCCGCCGGCTCTGGGTGCGGCTGCTGCTGCGCCTGCCCAGGCCGCTTTTCCAGGCCGTCCAGCGCTGCGGCCTGGCCGACGAGCGGAGCCTCTTCTCCCTCTTCCCCAAGGCCGGCCGGGGGCGGCCCAGCAGCCGCCTGCCCGTCCCTGTTCCCACCCCCGGCCGGCGCCGGGCCTCGGCCGGGGGCCTGCGGGCCCGGGCGTCAGGCCTGGCGGCCCGGCTCGCCCGGCGGCTCCGCCGGCGCCTGGCGTCCGCCCTGCTGGGCCGGGCCGCTGCCGTCCGGCCCGACGGGCCCAGCCGCATCCCCCGGCTGCTGCCCAGGGAGCGGCGCCGGGCCGGGGTCCGGCCGAGGCCCGGGGCGAGGCCCAAGGAGCAGGCCCGCAGCTCGGTCCGGCGCTCGGGCGTCTGGATCCCTTAACCGGCCGCGCGCGCGGGCGGGGGGCGCTGACCGGTCCCCCGGGGAGGGAGGGAGACGGGACTGACCGGTCCCCCCGGGGGGAGGGAGACGGGACTGACCGGTCCCCCCGGGGAGGGAGACGGGACTGACCGGTCCCCCCGGGGAGGGAGACGGGACTGACCGGTGCCCCGGGGAGGGAGTGACAGGACTGACCGGTCCCCCGGGGGGATGGACAGGACTGACCGGTCCCCCGGGGAGGGAGGGACAGGACTGACCGGTCCCCCCGGGGAGGGAGACGGGACTGACCGGTCCCCCGGGGAGGGAGACGGGACTGACCGGTCCCCCGGGGAGGGACAGGACTGACCGGTCCCCCGGGGAGGGAGACGGGACTGACCGGTCCCCCGGGGAGGGAGACGGGACTGACCGGTCCCGGGGGGGAGGGACAGGACTGACCGGTCCCCCGGGGAGGGAGACGGGACTGACCGGTCCCCCGGGGAGGGACAGGACTGACCGGCCCCCCGGGGAGGGAGACGGGACTGACCGGCCCCCCGGGGAGGGAGACGGGACTGACCGGTCCCCCGGGGAGGGAGGGAGACGGGACTGACCGGTCCCCCGGGGGGAGGGAGGGACAGGACTGACCGGTCCCCCCGGGGAGGGACAGGACTGACCGGTCCCCCGGGGAGGGAGACGGGACTGACCGGTCCCCCCGGGGAGGGAGACGGGACTGACCGGTCCCCCGGGGAGGGAGACGGGACTGACCGGTCCCCCGGGGAGGGAGGGAGACGGGACTGACCGGTCCCCCCGGGGAGGGAGGGACAGGACTGACCGGTCCCCCCGGGGAGGGAGACGGGACTGACCGGTCCCCCCGGGGAGGGAGACGGGACTGACCGGTCCCCCGGGGAGGGAGACGGGACTGACCGGTCCCCCCGGGGAGGGAGGGAGACGGGACTGACCGGTCCCCCCGGGGAGGGAGGGACAGGACTGACCGGTCCCCCCGGGGAGGGAGACGGGACTGACCGGTCCTGGGGAGGGAGGGACAGGACTGACCGGTCCCCCGGGGAGGGAGACGGGACTGACCGGTCCCGGGGAGGGAGACGGGACTGACCGGTCCCCCGGGGAGGGAGACGGGACTGACCCGGTCCCCCGGGGGAGGGAGACGGGACTGACCGGTCCACCCCGGGAGGGAGACGGGACTGACCGGTCCCCCGGGGAGGGAGGGACAGGACTGACCGGTCCCCCCGGGGAGGGAGTGACAGGACTGACCGGTCCCCCGGGGAGGGAGGGACAGGACTGACCGGTCCCCCCGGGGAGGGATGGACAGGACTGACCGGTCCCCCGGGGGGGAGGGAGACAGGACTGACCGGTCCCCCGGGGAGGGAGACGGGACTGACCGGTCCCGGGGAGGGAGACGGGACTGACCGGTCCCCCCGGGGAGGGAGACGGGACTGACCGGTCCCCCGGGAGGGAGACGGGACTGACCGGTCCCCCGGGGGAGGGAGACGGGACTGACCGGTCCCCCGGGGAGGGATGGACAGGACTGACCGGTCCCCCGGGGAGGGATGGACAGGACTGACCGGTCCCCCCGGGGAGGGAGACGGGACTGACCGGTCCCCCGGGGAGGGAGGGACAGGACTGACCGGTCCCCCCGGGGAGGGAGACGGGACTGACCGGTCCCCCGGGGAGGGAGACGGGACTGACCGGTCCTGGGGAGGGAGGGACAGGACTGACCGGTCCCCCGGGGAGGGAGACGGGACTGACCGGTCCCGGGGAGGGAGACGGGACTGACCGGTCCCCCGGGGAGGGAGACGGGACTGACCGGTCCCCCGGGGAGGGAGACGGGACTGACCGGTCCCCCCGGGGAGGGAGACGGGACTGACCGGTCCCCCGGGGAGGGAGGGACAGGACTGACCGGTCCCCCCGGGGAGGGATGGACAGGACTGACCGGTCCCCCGGGGGGGAGGGAGACAGGACTGACCGGTCCCCCCGGGGAGGGATGGACAGGACTGACCGGTCCCCCGGGGAGGGACAGGACTGACCGGTCCCCCGGGGAGGGAGACGGGACTGACGGTCCCCGGGGAGGGAGACGGGACTGACCGGTCCCCCGGGGAGGGAGGACGGGACTGACCGGTCCCCCGGGGAGGGAGACGGGACTGACCGGTCCCCCGGGGAGGGAGACGGGACTGACCGGTCCCCCGGGGAGGGAGGGACAGGACTGACCGGTCCCCCGGGGAGGGAGACGGGACTGACCGGTCCCCCGGGGAGGGAGGGACAGGACTGACCGGTCCCCCGGGGAGGGAGACGGGACTGACCGGTCCCCCGGGGAGGGAGGGAGACGGGACTGACCGGTCCCCCGGGGAGGGAGACGGGACTGACCGGTCCCCCGGGGAGGGAGGGACAGGACTGACCGGTCCCCCGGGGAGGGATGGACAGGACTGACCGGTCCCGGGGGGGAGGGAGACGGGACTGACCGGTCCCGGGGAGGGAGGGACAGGACTGACCGGTCCCCCCGGGGAGGGATGGACAGGACTGACCGGTCCCCCCGGGGAGGGAGGGACAGGACTGACCGGTCCCCCGGGGAGGGATGGACAGGACTGACCGGTCCCCCCGGGGAGGGAGGGACAGGACTGACCGGTCCCGGGGAGGGAGGGACAGGACTGACCGGTCCCCCGGGGAGGGATGGACAGGACTGACCGGTCCCCCGGGGAGGGAGACAGGACTGACCGGTCCCCCGGGGAGGGAGGACAGGACTGACCGGTCCCCCCGGGGAGGGATGGACAGGGACTGACCGGTCCCCCGGGGAGGGAGGGACAGGACTGACCGGTCCCCGGGGAGGGAGGGACAGGGACTGACCGGTCCCCCGGGGAGGGAGGGACAGGACTGACCGGTCCCCCCGGGGAGGGAGGGACAGGACTGACCGGTCCCCCGGGGGGGAGGGAGACGGGACTGACCGGTCCCCCGGGGAGGGATGGACAGGACTGACCGGTCCCCCCGGGGAGGGAGGGACAGGACTGACCGGTCCCCCCGGGGAGGGAGACAGGACTGACCGGTCCCCCGGGGAGGGAGGGACAGGACTGACCGGTCCCCCGGGGAGGGAGGGACAGGACTGACCGGTCCCCCGGGGAGGGAGACGGGACTGACCGGTCCCGGGGAGGGATGGACAGGACTGACCGGTCCCCCCGGGGAGGGAGGGACAGGACTGACCGGTCCCGGGGAGGGAGGGACAGGACTGACCGGTCCCCCGGGGAGGGATGGACAGGACTGACCGGTCCCCCGGGGAGGGAGACGGGACTGACCGGTCCCCCGGGGAGGGATGGACAGGACTGACCGGTCCCCCGGGGAGGGACAGGACTGACCGGTCCCCCGGGGAGGGACACAGGACTGACCGGTCCCGGGGAGGGAGACGGGACTGACCGGTCCCCCCGGGGAGGGATGGACAGGACTGACCGGTCCCCCGGGGAGGGAGGGACAGGACTGACCGGTCCCCCGGGGAGGGAGGGACAGGACTGACCGGTCCCCCGGGGAGGGAGTGACAGGACTGACCGGTCCCCCCGGGGAGGGATGGACAGGACTGACCGGTCCCCCCGGGGGGGAGGGAGACGGGACTGACCGGTCCCCCGGGGAGGGACAGGACTGACCGGTCCCCCGGGGAGGGAGGGACAGGACTGACCGGTCCCCCCCGGGGAGGGAGACGGGACTGACCGGTCCCCCGGGGAGGGAGGGACAGGACTGACCGGTCCCCCGGGGAGGGAGACGGGACTGACCGGTCCCCCGGGGAGGGAGACGGGACTGACCGGTCCCGGGGAGGGAGACGGGACTGACCGGTCCCCCCGGGGAGGGAGACGGGACTGACCGGTCCCCCCGGGGAGGGAGTGACAGGACTGACCGGTCCCCCGGGGAGGGAGGGACAGGACTGACCGGTCCCCCGGGGAGGGAGGGACAGGACTGACCGGTCCCCCCGGGGAGGGAGACGGGACTGACCGGTCCCCCGGGGAGGGAGGGACAGGACTGACCGGTCCCCCGGGGAGGGACAGGACTGACCGGTCCCCCCGGGGAGGGACAGGACTGACCGGTCCCCCCGGGGAGGGAGACGGGACTGACCGGTCCCCCCGGGGAGGGAGACGGGACTGACCGGTCCCCCGGGGAGGGAGGGACAGGACTGACCGGTCCCCCGGGGAGGGAGACGGGACTGACCGGTCCCCCGGGGAGGGAGGGACAGGACTGACCGGTCCCCCGGGGAGGGAGGGACAGGACTGACCGGTCCCCCCGGGGAGGGAGACGGGACTGACCGGTCCCCCGGGGAGGGAGACGGGACTGACCGGTCCCCCCGGGGAGGGAGACGGGACTGACCGGTCCCCCGGGGAGGGATGGACAGGACTGACCGGTCCCGGGGAGGGAGGGACAGGACTGACCGGTCCCCCGGGGAGGGAGACGGGACTGACCGGTCCCCCGGGGAGGGAGACGGGACTGACCGGTCCCCCGGGGAGGGACAGGACTGACCGGTCCCCCGGGGAGGGAGACGGGACTGACCGGTCCCCCCGGGGAGGGAGACGGGACTGACCGGTCCCCCGGGGAGGGAGTGACAGGACTGACCGGTCCCCCCGGGGAGGGAGACGGGACTGACCGGTCCCCCGGGGAGGGAGGGACAGGACTGACCGGTCCCCCGGGGAGGGAGACGGGACTGACCGGTCCCCCGGGGAGGGACAGGACTGACCGGTCCCCCGGGGAGGGAGGGACAGGACTGACCGGTCCCCCGGGGAGGGAGGGACAGGACTGACCGGTCCCGGGGAGGGAGGGACAGGACTGACCGGTCCCCCGGGGAGGGAGGGAGACGGGACTGACCGGTCCCCCGGGGAGGGACAGGACTGACCGGTCCCCCGGGGAGGGACAGGACTGACCGGTTCCCCGGGGGGATGGACAGGACTGACCGGTCCCCCGGGGAGGGAGACGGGACTGACCGGTCCCGGGGAGGGAGGGACAGGACTGACCGGTCCCCCGGGGAGGGAGACGGGACTGACCGGTCCCCCCGGGGAGGGAGACGGGACTGACCGGTCCCCCGGGGAGGGAGGGACAGGACTGACCGGTCCCCCGGGGAGGGAGACGGGACTGACCGGTCCCCCGGGGAGGGAGACGGGACTGACCGGTCCCCCCGGGGAGGGAGGGACAGGACTGACCGGTCCCCCGGGGAGGGAGGGACAGGACTGACCGGTCCCCCCGGGGAGGGAGGGACAGGACTGACCGGTCCCCCCGGGGAGGGAGACAGGACTGACCGGTCCCCCCGGGGAGGGAGACGGGACTGACCGGTCCCCCCGGGGAGGGAGGGACAGGACTGACCGGTCCCCCCGGGGAGGGAGACGGGACTGACCGGTCCCCCCGGGGAGGGAGGGACAGGACTGACCGGTCCCCCGGGGAGGGAGGGACAGGACTGACCGGTCCCGGGGAGGGAGGGACAGGACTGACCGGTCCCCCGGGGAGGGAGACGGGACTGACCGGTCCCGGGGAGGGACAGGACTGACCGGTCCCCCCGGGGAGGGAGGGACAGGACTGACCGGTCCCCCGGGGAGGGAGGGACAGGACTGACCGGTCCCCCGGGGAGGGACAGGACTGACCGGTCCCCCCGGGGAGGGAGGGACAGGACTGACCGGTCCCCCCGGGGAGGGAGGGACAGGACTGACCGGTCCCCCGGGGAGGGAGGGAGACGGGACTGACCGGTCCCCCGGGGAGGGAGACGGGACTGACCGGTCCCCCGGGGAGGGACAGGACTGACCGGTTCCCCGGGGGGATGGACAGGACTGACCGGTCCCCCGGGGAGGGAGACGGGACTGACCGGTCCCGGGGAGGGAGGGACAGGACTGACCGGTCCCCCGGGGAGGGAGACGGGACTGACCGGTCCCCCCGGGGAGGGAGACGGGACTGACCGGTCCCCCGGGGAGGGAGGGACAGGACTGACCGGTCCCCCGGGGAGGGAGACGGGACTGACCGGTCCCCCCGGGGAGGGAGACGGGACTGACCGGTCCCCCGGGGAGGGAGACGGGACTGACCGGTCCCCCGGGGAGGGAGGGACAGGACTGACCGGTCCCCCGGGGAGGGAGACGGGACTGACCGGTCCCCCCGGGGGGAGGGAGACGGGACTGACCGGTCCCCCCGGGGAGGGACGGGACTGACCGGTCCCCCCGGGGAGGGAGACGGGACTGACCGGTCCCCCGGGGAGGGAGACGGGACTGACCGGTCCCCCGGGGAGGGAGTGACAGGACTGACCGGTCCCCCCGGGGATGGACAGGACTGACCGGTCCCCCGGGGAGGGAGGGACAGGACTGACCGGTCCCCCCGGGGAGGGATGGACAGGACTGACCGGTCCCGGGGAGGGAGTGTGTTCTGGGATTTTGCCCCGTTTGCTCCCTCCCAATCAGGAGGTAACCTCCCACCCCCGGGTCAGGCCCTTGCTGGTGACCCCTGATCCCAGTTCAGGAGTTAGGCCGGGCAGCTACAGAACAAGCCAGTTGCTGTCTGCAGGACCCAGTCTGGGAGTCTGGGCCGGCGTCTGGGAGTCTGGGCCGGCGTCTGGGAGTCTGGGCTGGTGTCTGGGTGTCTGGGCTGGTGTCTGGGAGTATGGGCCGGTGTCTGGTCTGGCGTCTGGGAGTCTGGTCTGGCGTCTGGGAGTCTGGGATGGCGTCTGGGAGTCTGGGCTGGCGTCTGGGAGCCTGGGCCGGTGTCTGGGAGCCTGGGCCGGAGTCTGGGCTGGTGTCTGGGCTGGCGTCTGGGAGTCTGGGCCGGCGTCTAGGAGTCTGGGCCGGCGTCTGGGAGTCTGGGCCGGCGTCTGGGAGTCTGGGCCGGCGTCTGGGAGTCTGGGCCGGCGTCTGGGAGTCTGGGCCGGCGTCTGGGCCGGTGTCTGGGAGTCTGGGCCAGTGTGCAGGTTCTGCTCTGCTCTTTGTGTTTACAGTTCAGTTATTTTCATTAAGTCCATTTTCCATTATTAAATTATTATTTGTTGATTTAATTTTCCCACAAATTCTGTATCATTTATTTCTGTTGCGATTTCTGTTTTGGTGATTTTTTTTTCAATAAACGTTATGAAATTTGTTTAAGCTTCCACGTGACATCAGCTGATTTTTTTTCAAACGGGAGGAGAGATATATTCTGGGGGAGAGAGGGTGCGGGAATCACTGCGGAGTGGGAGGTAGAGGGCTGAGGGTGCGGCGGAAAGCGGGTGACAGGCTGAATAATCGGTCCCCTGCAGAGCTGCAAACTGAAATTTCAGGATGAGCTCAGCCCATTCCATTTCAGGGTACAGGACCCCCATGGACACCGACTCACCCCCAGGGTTCCTGCTCCTGATCACTGTCCAGTGATCCCTAGGTTAGAGAGAGAGGGAGGGGAAATCAGCCAGTGTTCCTGCTCCTGATCACTGTCCAGTGATCCCTAGGTTAGAGAGAGAGGGAGGGGAAATCAGCCAGTGTTCCTGCTCCTGATCACTGTCCAGTGATCCCTGGGTTAGAGAAAGAGGGGAAAACAGCCAGGGTTCCAGCTCCTGATCACTGTCCAGTGATCCCTGGGTTAGAGAGAGAGAGAGAGGGGAAATCAGCCAGGGTTCCTGCTCCTGATCACTGTCCAGTGATCCCTGGGTTAGAGAGAGAGGGGAAATCAGCCAGGGCTCGTGCTCCTGATCAGTGTGCAGTGATTCCTGGATTAGAGAGAGGAGAGGGGAGATCAGCCAGGGTTCCTGCTCCTGATCACTGTCCAGTGATCCCTAGGTTAGAGAGAGAGGGAGGGGAAATCAGCCAGTGTTCCGGCTCCTGATCACTGTCCAGTGATCCCTGGGTTAGAGAGAGAGGGGAAATCAGCCAGGGTTCCAGCTCCTGATCACTGTCCAGTGATCCCTGGGTTAGAGAGAGAGGGGAAATCAGCCAGGGTTCCAGCTCCTGATCACTGTCCAGTGATCCCAGGGTTAGAGAGAGAGAGGGGGGAAAACAGCCACGGTTACTGCTCCTGATCACTGTCCAGTGATCCCTGGGTTAGAGAGAGAGAGGGGAAATAAGCCAGGGTTCCTGCTCCTGATCACTGTCCAGTGATCCCTGGGTTGAAGAGAGGGCGGGGGGAAATCAGCCAGTGTTCCTGCTCCTGATCACTGTCCAGTGATGCCTGGGTTCATGCTCCTGATCACTGTCCAGTGATCCCTGGGTTAGAGAGAGAGAGAGAGGGGAAATCAGCCAGGGTTCCTGCTCCTGATCACTGTCCAGTGATCCCTGGATTAGAGAGAGAGAGGAGGAAAATCAGCCAGTGTTCCTGCTCCTGATCACTGTCCAGTGATCCCTGGGTTAGACAGAGAGAGGGGGGAAATCAGCCAGTGTTCCTGCTCCTGATCACTGTCCAGTGATCACTGGGTTATAGAGAGAGAGGGGGGTGAAATCAGCCAGTGTTCCTGCTCCTGATCACTGTCCAGTGATCCCTGGATTAGAGAGAGAGGGGGGGGAAATCAGCCAGGGTTCCTGCTCCTGATCACTATCCAGTGATCCCTGGGTTAGAGAGAGAGGGGAAATCAGCCAGGGCTCCTGCTCCAGATCACTGTCCAGTGATCCCTGGGTTAGAGAGAGAGAGGGGTGAAATCAGCCAGTGTTCCTGCTCCTGATCACTGTCCAGTGATCCCTGGATTAGAGAGAGAGAGGGGGGAAATCAGCCAGTGTTCCTGCTCCTGATCACTGTCCAGTGATCCCTGGGTTAGAGAGAGAGGGGAAATCAGCCAGGGTTAATGCTCCTGATCACTGTCCAGTGATCACTGGGTTAGAGAGAGAGGGGAAATCAGCCAGGGTTCCAGCTCCAGATCACTGTCCAGTGATCCCTGGGTTAGTAAGAGAGGGGAAATCAGCCAGTGTTCCAGCTCCTGATCACTGTCCAGTGATCCCTGGGTTAGAGAGAGAGAGGGGAAATAAGCCAGGGTTCCTGCTCCTGATCACTGTCCAGTGATCCCTGGGTTGAAGAGAGGGCGGGGGGAAATCAGCCAGTGTTCCTGCTCCTGATCACTGTCCAGTGATGCCTGGGTTCATGCTCCTGATCACTGTCCAGTGATCCCTGGATTAGAGAGAGAGGGGGGGGAAATCAGCCAGGGTTCCTGCTCCTGATCACTATCCAGTGATCCCTGGGTTAGAGAGAGAGGGGAAATCAGCCAGGGCTCCTGCTCCAGATCACTGTCCAGTGATCCCTGGGTTAGAGAGAGAGAGGGGTGAAATCAGCCAGTGTTCCTGCTCCTGATCACTGTCCAGTGATCCCTGGATTAGAGAGAGAGAGAGGGGAAATCAGCCAGGGTTCCTGCTCCTGATCACTGTCCAGTGATCCCTAGGTTAGAGAGAGAGGGAGGGGAAATCAGCCAGTGTTCCGGCTCCTGATCACTGTCCAGTGATCCCTGGGTTAGAGAGAGAGGGGAAATCAGCCAGGGTTCCAGCTCCTGATCACTGTCCAGTGATCCCTGGTTTAGAGAGAGAGGGGAAATCAGCCAGGATTCCTGCTCCTGATCACTGTCCTGTGATCCCTGGGTTAAAGAGAGAGAAAGAGAGAGTGGAAATCAGCCACGGTTCCTGCTCCTGATCACTGTCCAGTGATCCCTGGGTTAGAGAGAGAGAGGGGGGAAATCAGCCAGTGTTCCTGCTCCTGATCACTGTCCAGTGATCCCTGGGTTAGAGAGAGAGGGGAAATCAGCCAGGGTTCCTGCTCCTGATCACTGTCCAGTGATCCCTGGGTTAGAGAGAGAGAGACAGAGAGTGGGGAAATCAGCCAGGGTTCCTGCTCCTGATCACTGTCCAGTGATCCCTAGATTAGAGAGAGGGCGGGAAAATCAGCCAGGGTTCCTGCTCCTGATCACTGTCCAGTGATCCCTAGGTTGGAGAGAGAGAGAGGGGAAATCAGCCAGTGTTCCTGCTCCTGATCACTGTCCAGTGATCCCTGGGTTAGAGAGAGAGAGAGGGGGGAAATCAGCCAGGGTTCCTGCTCCTGATCACTGTCCAGTGATCCCTGGGTTGAAGAGAGGGGGGTGGGGTGAAATCAGCCAGGGTTCCTGCTCCTGATCACTATCCAGTGATCCCTGGGTTATAGAGAGAGAGAGAGGAGAAAACAGCCAGGGTTCCTGCTCCTGATCACTATCCAGTGATCCCTGGGTTAGAGAGAGAGGGGAAATCAGCCAGGGCTCCTGCTCCTGACCACTGTCCAGTGATCCCTGGGTTGGAGAGAGAGGGGAAATCAGCCAGTGTTCCAGCTCCTGATCACTGTCCAGTGATCCCAGGGTCAGAGAGAGAGAGAGGGGAAAACAGCCACGGTTCCTGCTCCTGATCACTGTCCAGTGATCACTGGGTTCATGCTCCTGATCACTGTCCAGTGATCCCTGGGTTAGAGAGAGAGAGAGAGGGGAAATCAGCCAGGGTTCCTGCTCCTGATCACTGTCCAGTGATCCCTGGATTAGAGAGAGAGAGGAGGGAAATCAGCCAGTGTTCCTGCTCCTGATCACTGTCCAGTGATGCCTGGGTTCATGCTCCTGATCACTGTCCAGTGATCCCTGGGTTAGAGAGAGAGAGAGAGGGGAACTCAGCCAGGGTTCCTGCTCCTGATCACTGTCCAGTGATCCCTGGGTTAGACAGAGAGAGTGGGGAAATCAGCCAGTGTTCCTGCTCCTGATCACTGTCCAGTGATCCCTGGGTTATAGAGAGAGAGAGGGGTGAAATCAGCCAGTGTTCCTGCTCCTGATCACTGTCCAGTGATCCCTGGATTAGAGAGAGAGGGGGGGAAATCAGCCAGTGTTCCTGCTCCTGATCACTGTCCAGTGATTCCTGGATTAGAGAGAGAGAGGGGAAATCAGCCAGGGTTCCTGCTCCTGATCACTGTCCAGTGATCCCTAGGTTAGAGAGAGAGGGAGGGAAAATCAGCCAGTGTTCCGGCTCCTGATCACTGTCCAGTGATCCCTGGGTTAGAGAGAGAGGGGAAATCAGCCAGGGTTCCAGCTCCTGATCACTGTCCAGTGATCCCTGGGTTAGAGAGAGAGTGGAAATCAGCCAGGGTTCCTGCTCCTGATCACTGTCCAGTGATCCCTGGGTTAGAAACAGGGGAAATCAGCCTGGTTTCCTGCTCCTGATCACTGTCCAGTGATCCCTGGGTTAAAGAGAGAGAAAGAGAGAGTGGAAATCAGCCAGGGTGCCTGCTCCTGATCACTGTCCAGTGATCCCTGGGTTAGAGAGAGAGAGTCAGAGAGTGGGGAAATCAGCCAGGGTTCCTGCTCCTGATCACTGTCCAGTGATCTCTAGATTAGAGAGAGGGAGGGAAAATCAGCCAGGGTTCCTGCTCCTGATCACTGTCCAATGATCCCTAGGTTGGAGAGAGAGAGAGGGGAAATCAGCCAGTGTTCCTGCTCCTGATCACTGTCCAGTGATCCCTGGGTTAGAGAGAGAGAGAGGGGGGAAATCAGCCAGGGTTCCTGCTCCTGATCACTGTCCAGTGATCCCTGGGTTGAAGAGAGGGGGGGGGGGGGTGAAATCAGCCAGGGTTCCTGCTCCTGATCACTATCCAGTGATCCCTGGGTTATAGAGAGAGAGAGAGGAGAAAACAGCCAGGGTTCCTGCTCCTGATCACTATCCAGTGATCCCTGGGTTAGAGAGAGAGGGGAAATCAGCCAGGGATCCTGCTCCTGACCACTGTCCAGTGATCCTTGGGTTGGAGAGAGAGGGGTGAAACCAGCCAGGGTTCCTGCTCCTGATCACTGTCCAGTGGTCCCTGGGTTAGAGAGAGAGAGGGGTGAAATCAGCCAGTGTTCCTGCTCCTTATCACTGTCCAGTGATCCCTGGATTAGAGAGAGTGAGGGGAGAAATCAGCCAGTGTTCCTGCTCCTGATAACTGTCCAGTAATTCCTGGATTAGAGAGAGAGAGGGGAAATCAGCCAGGGTTCCTGCTCCTGATCACTGTCCAGTGATCCCTAGGTTAGAGAGAGAGGGAGGGGAAATCAGCCAGTGTTCCGGCTCCTGATCACTGTCCAGTGATCCCTGGGTTAGAGAGAGAGGGGAAATCAGCCAGGGTTCCAGCTCCTGATCACTGTCCAGTGATCCCTGGGTTAGAGAGAGAGGGGAAATCAGCCAGGGTTCCAGCTCCTGATCACTGTCCAGTGATCCCAGGGTCAGAGAGAGAGAGAGGGGAAAACAGCCACGGTTCCTGCTCCTGATCACTGTCCAGTGATCACTGGGTTCATGCTCCTGATCACTGTCCAGTGATCCCTGGGTTAGAGAGAGAGGGGTGAAATCAGCCAGGGTTCCTGCTCCTGATCACTGTCCAGTGATCCCTGGGTTAGAGAGAGGGGAAATCAGCCAGTGTTCCTGCTCCTGATCACTGTCCAGTGATGCCTGGGTTCCTCCTCCTGATCACTGTCCAGTGATCCCTGGGTTAGAGAGAGAGAGAGAGGGGAAATCAGCCAGGGTTCCTGCTCCTGATCACTGTCCAGTGATCCCTGGGTTAGAGAGAGAGAGTGGGGAAATCAGCCAGTGTTCCTGCTCCTGATCACTGTCCAGTGATCCCTGGGTTGTAGAGAAGGGGTAAATCAGCCAGTGTTCCTGCTCCTGATCACTGTCCAGTGATCCCTGGGTTAGAGAGAGAGGGGGGGGGGAAATCAGCCAGTGTTCCTGCTCCTGATCACTGTCCAGTGATTCCTGGATTAGAGAGAGAGAGGGGAAATCAGCCAGGGTTCCTGCTCCTGATCACTGTCCAGTGATCCCTAGGTTAGAGAGAGAGGGAGGGAAAATCAGCCAGGGTTCCTGCTCCTGATCACTGTCCAGTGATCCCTGGGTTAGAGAGAGAGGGGAAATCAGCCAGGGTTCCAGCTCCTGATCACTGTCCAGTGATCGCTGGGTTAGAGAGAGAGGGGAAATCAGCCAGGGTTCCTGCTCCTGATCACTGTCCAGTGATCCCTGGGTTAGAAAGAGGGGAAATCAGCCTGGGTTCCTGCTCCTGATCACTGTCCAGTGATCCCTGGGTTAAAGAGAGAGAAAGAGAGAGTGGAAATCAGCCAGGGTTCCTGCTCCTGATCACTGTCCAGTGATCCCTGGTTTAGAGAGAGAGAGGGGGGAAATCAGCCAGTGTTCCTGCTCCTTATCACTGTCCAGTGATCCCTGGGTTAGAGAGAGAGAGTCAGAGAGTGGGGAAATCAGCCAGGGTTCCTGCTCCTGATCACTGTCCAGTGATCCCTAGATTAAAGAGAGGGAGGGAAAATCAGCCAGGGTTCCTGCTCCTGATCACTGTCCAGTGATCCCTAGGTTGGAGAGAGAGATAGGGGAAATCAGCCAGTGTTCCTGCTCCTGATCACTGTCTAGTGATCCCTGGGTTAGAGAGAGAGAGAGAGGGGAAATCAGCCAGGGTTCCTGCTCCTGATCACTGTCCAGTGATCCCTGGGTTGAAGAGAGGGGGGAGGGGGTGAAATCAGCCAGGGTTCCTGCTCCTGATCACTATCCAGTGATTCCTGGGTTAGAGAGAGAGAGGGGAAATCAGCCAGGGTTCCTGCTCCTGATCACTGTCCAGTGATCCCTGGGTTGAAGAGAGGGGGGAGGGGGTGAAATCAGCCAGGGTTCCTGCTCCTGATCACTATCCAATGATCCCTGGGTTAGAGAGAGAGGGGAAATCAGCCAAGGTTCCTGCTCCTGACCACTGTCCAGTGATCCTTGGGTTGGAGAGAGAGGGGTGAAATCAGCCAGGGTTCCTGCTCCTGATCACTGTCCAGTGATCCCTGGGTTAGAGAGAGAGAGGGGTGAAATCAGCCAGTGTTCCTGCTCCTGATCACTGTCCAGTGATGCCTGGATTAGAGAGAGAGAGGGGAGAAATCAGCCAGTGTTCCTGCGCCTGATCACTCTCCAGTGATCCCTGGGTTAGAGAGAGAGGGGAAATCAGCCAGGGTTACAGCTCCTGATCACTGTCCAGTGATCCCTGGGTTAGAGAGAGAGAGAGAGGGGAAATCAGCCAGGGTTCCTGCTCCTGATCACTGTCCAGTGATCCCTGGGTTGAAGAGAGAGGGGTGGGGAAATCTGCCAGTGTTCCTGCTCCTGATCACTGTCCAGTGATCCCTGGGTTAGAGAGAGAGGGGAAATCAGCCAGGGCTCCTGATCCTGATCACTGTCCAGTGATCCCTGGGTTAGAGAGAGAGAGAGATGTGGGGAAATCAGCCAGGGTTCCTGCTCCTGATCACTGTCCAGTGATCCCTGGGTTGAAGAGAGGGGGGGGGGTGAAATCAGCCAGGGTTCCTGCTGCTGATCACTGTCCAGTGATCCCTGGGTTAGAGAGTGAGAGGGGGGAAATTAGCCAGTGTTCCTGCTCCTGATCACTGTCCAGTGATGCCTGGATTAGAGAGAGAGAGGGGAGAAATCAGCCAGTGTTCCTGCTCCTGATAACTGTCCAGTGATTCCTGGATTAGAGAGAGAGAGGGGAAATCAGCCAGGGTTCCTGCTCCTGATCACTGTCCAGTGATCCCTAGGTTAGAGGGAGAGGGAGGGGAAATCAGCCTGTGTTCCGGCTCCTGATCACTGTCCAGTGATCCCTGGGTTAGAGAGAGAGGGGAAATCAGCCAGGGTTCCAGCTCCTGATCACTGTCCAGTGATCCCTGGGTTAGAGAGAGAGGGGAAATCAGCCAGGGTTCCAGCTCCTGATCACTGTCCAGTGATCCCAGGGTCAGAGAGAGAGAGAAGCGAAAACAGCCACGGTTCCTACTCCTGATCACTGTCCAGTGATCCCTGGGTTCATGCTCCTGATCACTGTCCAGTGATCCCTGGGTTAGAGAGAGAGAGAGAGGGGAAATCAGCCAGGGTTCCTGCTCCTGATCACTGTCCAGTGATCCCTGGATTAGAGAGAGAGAGGAGGGAAATCAGCCAGTGTTCCTGCTCCTGATCACTGTCCAGTGATCCCTGGGTTAGAGAGAGAGAGAGGGGGGAAATCAGCCAGGGTTCCTGCTCCTGATCACTGTCCAGTGATCCCTGGATTAGAGAGAGAGAGGAGGGAAATCAGCCAGTGTTCCTGCTCCTGATCACTGTCCAGTGATCCCTGGGTTAGACAGAGAGAGGGGGGAAATCAGCCAGTGTTCCTGCTCCTGATCACTGTCCAGTGATCCCTGGGTTATAGAGAGAGAGAGGGGTGAAATCAGCCAGTGTTCCTGCTCCTGATCACTGTCCAGTGATCCCTGGATTAGAGAGAGAGGGGGGGGGAAATCAGCCAGGGTTCCTGCTCCTGATCACTATCCAGTGATCCCTGGGTTAGAGAGAGAGGGGAAATCAGCCAGGGCTCCTGCTCCAGATCACTGTCCAGTGATCCCTGGGTTAGAGAGAGAGAGGGGTGAAATCAGCCAGTGTTCCTGCTCCTGATCACTGTCCAGTGATCCCTGTATTAGAGAGAGAGAGGGGGGAAATCAGCCAGTGTTCCTGCTCCTGATCACTGTCCAGTGATTCCTGGATTAGAGAGAGAGAGGGGAAATCATCCAGGGTGCCTGCTCCTGATCAGTGTCCAGTGATCCCTCGGTCAGAGAGAGAGAGAGAGAGAGGGGAAATCAGCCAGTGTTCCTGCTCCTGATCTCTTTCCATTGATCCCTGGGTTAGAGAGAGAGAGGGGAAATCAGCCAGGGTTCCTGCTCCTGATCACTGTCCAGTGATCCCTGGGTTAGAGAGAGAGAGGGGAAATCAGCCACGGTTCCTGCTGCTGATCACTGTCCAATGATCCCTGGGTTGAAGAGAGGGGGGGGGGGGTGAAATCAGCCAGGGTTCCTGCTCTTGATCACTGTCCAGTGATCCCTAGGTTAGAGAGAGAGAGAGCGGAAATCAGCCAGTGTTCCTGCGCCTGATCACTCTCCAGTGATCCCTGGGTTAGAGAGAGAGGGGAAATCAGCCAGGGTTACAGCTCCTGATCACTGTCCAGTGATCCCTGGGTTAGAGAGAGAGAGAGAGGGGAAATCAGCCAGGGTTCCTGTTCCTGATTACTGTCCAGTGATCCCTGGGTTGAAGAGAGAGGGGTGGGGAAATCTGCCAGTGTTCCTGCTCCTGATCACTGTCCAGTGATCCCTGGGTTAGAGAGAGAGGGGAAATCAGCCAGGGCTCCTGATCCTGATCACTGTCCAGTGATCCCTGGGTTAGAGAGAGAGAGATGTGGGGAAATCAGCCAGGGTTCCTGCTCCTGATCACTGTCCAGTGATCCCTGGGTTGAAGAGAGGGGGGGGGTGAAATCAGCCAGGGTTCCTGCTGCTGATCACTGTCCAGTGATCCCTGGGTTAGAGAGTGAGAGGGGGAAATTAGCCAGTGTTCCTGCTCCTGATCACTGTCCAGTGATGCCTGGATTAGAGAGAGAGAGGGGAGAAATCAGCCAGTGTTCCTGCTCCTGATAACTGTCCAGTGATTCCTGGATTAGAGAGAGAGAGGGGAAATCAGCCAGGGTTCCTGCTCCTGATCACTGTCCAGTGATCCCTAGGTTAGAGAGAGAGGGGAAATCAGCCAGGGCTCCTGCTCCTGATCACTGTCCAGTGATCCCTGGGTTAGAGAGAGAGCGAGGCGAAATCAGCCAGGGTTCCTGCTCCTGATCACTGTCCAGTGATCCCTGGGTTAGAGAGTGGGGAAATCAGCCAGTGTTCCTGCTCCTGATCACTGTCCAGTGATCCCTGGGTTAGAGAGAGAGAGGGGGGAAATCAGCCAGGGTTCCTGCTCCTGATCACTGTCCAGTGATCCCTGGGTTATAGAGAGAGAGAGAGAGAGGGGAACTCAGCCAGTGTTCCTGCTCCTGATCACTGTCCAGTGATCCCTGGCTTAGAGAGAGAGAGAGAGGGGTAATCAGCCAGTTTTGCATCTCCTGATCACTGTCCAGTGATCCCTGGGTTAGAGAGAGAGGGGAAATCAGCCAGGGCTCCTGCTCCTGATCACTGTCCAGTGATCCCTGGGTTAGAGAGAGAGCGAGGCGAAATCAGCCAGGATTCCTGCTCCTGATCACTGTCCAGTGATCCCAGGGTTAGAGAGAGAGGGGTGAAATCAGCCAGGGTTCCTGCTCCTGATCACAGTCCAGTGATCCCTGGGTTAGAGAGAGAGAGTGGAAATCAGCCAGAGTTCCTGCTGATCACTGTCCAGTGATCCCTGGGTTAGAGAGAGGGGAAATCAGAAAGGTTTCCTGCTCCTGATCACTGTCCAGTGATGCCTGGGTTCCTGCTCCTTATCACTGTCCAGTGATCCCTGGGTTAGAGAGAGAGAGGGGAAATCAGCCAGAGTTCCTGCTGATCACTGTCCAGTGATCCCTGGGTTAGAGAGAGAGTGGGGAAATTAGCCAGGTTTCCTGCTCCTGATCTCTGTCCAGTGATCCCTAGGTTAGAGAGAGAGAGAGGGGGAATCAGCCAGGGTTCCAGCCTCTGATCACTGTCCAGTGATCCCTGGGTTAGAGAGAGAGAGAGGGGGAAATCAGCCAGGGTTCCTGCTTCGGATCACTGTCCAGTGATACCTGGGTTAGAGAGAGAGAGAGGGGGAATCAGCCAGGGTTCCAGCTCCTGATCACTGTCCAGTGATCCCTGGGTTAGAGAGAGTGGAAATCAGCCAGAGATCCTGCTCCTGATCACTGTCCAGTGATGCCTGGATTCCTGCTCCTGATCACTGTCCAGTGATCCCTGGGTTAGAGAGAGAAAGGGGAAATCACCCAGGGTTCCTTCTCCTGATCGCTGGCCAGTGATCCCTGGGTTGAAGAGAGAGAGAGGAGAAATCAGCCAGTGTTCCTGCTCCTGATCACTGTCCAGGGATCCCTGGATTAGAGAGAGAGAGGAGGGAAATCAGCCAGTGTTCCTGCTCCTGATCACTGTCCAGTGATCCCTGGGTTAGAGAGAGAGAGAGGGGGGAAATCAGCCAGGGTTCCTGCTCCTGATCACTGTCCAGTGATCCCTGGATTAGAGAGAGAGAGGAGGGAAATCAGCCAGTGTTCCTGCTCCTGATCACTGTCCAGTGATCCCTGGGTTAGACAGAGAGAGGGGGGAAATCAGCCAGTGTTCCTGCTCCTGATCACTGTCCAGTGATCCCTGGGTTATAGAGAGAGAGAGGGGTGAAATCAGCCAGTGTTCCTGCTCCTGATCACTGTCCAGTGATCCCTGGATTAGAGAGAGAAGGGGGGGGAAATCAGCCAGGGTTCCTGCTCCTGATCACTATCCAGTGATCCCTGGGTTAGAGAGAGAGGGGAAATCAGCCAGGGCTCCTGCTCCAGATCACTGTCCAGTGATCCCTGGGTTAGAGAGAGAGAGGGGTGAAATCAGCCAGTGTTCCTGCTCCTGATCACTGTCCAGTGATCCCTGTATTAGAGAGAGAGAGGGGGGAAATCAGCCAGTGTTCCTGCTCCTGATCACTGTCCAGTGATTCCTGGATTAGAGAGAGAGAGGGGAAATCATCCAGGGTGCCTGCTCCTGATCAGTGTCCAGTGATCCCTCGGTCAGAGAGAGAGAGAGAGAGAGGGGAAATCAGCCAGTGTTCCTGCTCCTGATCTCTTTCCATTGATCCCTGGGTTAGAGAGAGAGAGGGGAAATCAGCCAGGGTTCCTGCTCTTGATCACTGTCCAGTGATCCCTAGGTTAGAGAGAGAGAGAGCGGAAATCAGCCAGTGTTCCTGCGCCTGATCACTCTCCAGTGATCCCTGGGTTAGAGAGAGAGGGGAAATCAGCCAGGGTTACAGCTCCTGATCACTGTCCAGTGATCCCTGGGTTAGAGAGAGAGAGAGAGGGGAAATCAGCCAGGGTTCCTGTTCCTGATTACTGTCCAGTGATCCCTGGGTTGAAGAGAGAGGGGTGGGGAAATCTGCCAGTGTTCCTGCTCCTGATCACTGTCCAGTGATCCCTGGGTTAGAGAGAGAGGGGAAATCAGCCAGGGCTCCTGATCCTGATCACTGTCCAGTGATCCCTGGGTTAGAGAGAGAGAGAGATGTGGGGAAATCAGCCAGGGTTCCTGCTCCTGATCACTGTCCAGTGATCCCTGGGTTGAAGAGAGGGGGGGGGGTGAAATCAGCCAGGGTTCCTGCTGCTGATCACTGTCCAGTGATCCCTGGGTTAGAGAGAGAGAGGGGGGAAATCAGCCAGTGTTCCTGCTCCTGATCACTGTCCAGTGATGCCTGGATTAGAGAGAGAGAGGGGAGAAATCAGCCAGTGTTCCTGCTCCTGATAACTGTCCAGTGATTCCTGGATTAGAGAGAGAGAGGGGAAATCAGCCAGGGTTCCTGCTCCTGATCACTGTCCAGTGATCCCTAGGTTAGAGGGAGAGGGAGGGGAAATCAGCCTGTGTTCCGGCTCCTGATCACTGTCCAGTGATCCCTGGGTTAGAGAGAGAGGGGAAATCAGCCAGGGTTCCAGCTCCTGATCACTGTCCAGTGATCCCTGGGTTAGAGAGAGAGGGGAAATCAGCCAGGGTTCCAGCTCCTGATCACTGTCCAGTGATACCTGGGTTAGCGAGAGAGAGAGGGGAAATCAGCCAGGGTTCCTGCTCCTGATCACTGTCCAGAGATGCCTGGGTTCCTGCTCTTGATCACTGTCCAGTGACCCCTGGGTTAGAGAGAGATAGAGAGGGGAAATCAGCCAGGGTTCCTGCTCCTGATCACTGTCCAGTGATCCCTGGATTAGAGAGAGAGAGAGGGGAAATCATCCAGGGTTCATGCTCCTGATCACTGTCCAGTGATCCCTGGGTTAGAGAGAGAGAGAGGGGGGAAATCAGCCAGGGTTCCTGCTCCTGATCACTGTCCAGTGATCCCTGGATTAGAGAGAGAGAGGGGGGAAATCATCCAGGGTTCATGCTCCTGATCACTGTCCAGTCATCCCTGGGTTAGTGAGAGAGAGGGGGGAAATCAGCCAGTGTTCCTGCTCCTGATCACTGTCCAGTGATCCCTGGGTTATAGAGAGAGAGAGGGGTGAAATCAGCCAGTGTTCCTGCTCCTGATCACTGTCCAGTGATCCCTGGATTAGAGAGAGAGGGGGGGGAAATCAGCCAGGGTTCCTGC
The DNA here is from genome assembly GCF_017639515.1 of Carcharodon carcharias. Lineage (NCBI taxonomy): Eukaryota > Metazoa > Chordata > Chondrichthyes > Lamniformes > Lamnidae > Carcharodon > Carcharodon carcharias. The sequence goes on from NW_024470809.1 coordinate 538,216, forward strand.
TCCTGATCACTATCCAGTGATCCCTGGGTTAGAGAGAGAGGGGAAATCAGCCAGGGCTCCTGCTCCAGATCACTGTCCAGTGATCCCTGGGTTAGAGAGAGAGAGGGGTGAAATCAGCCAGTGTTCCTGCTCCTGATCACTGTCCAGTGATCCCTGTATTAGAGAGAGAGAGGGGGGAAATCAGCCAGTGTTCCTGCTCCTGATCACTGTCCAGTGATTCCTGGATTAGAGAGAGAGAGGGGAAATCATCCAGGGTGCCTGCTCCTGATCAGTGTCCAGTGATCCCTCGGTCAGAGAGAGAGAGAGAGAGAGGGGAAATCAGCCAGTGTTCCTGCTCCTGATCTCTTTCCATTGATCCCTGGGTTAGAGAGAGAGAGGGGAAATCAGCCAGGGTTCCTGCTCCTGATCACTGTCCAGTGATCCCTGGGTTAGAGAGAGAGAGGGGAAATCAGCCACGGTTCCTGCTGCTGATCACTGTCCAATGATCCCTGGGTTGAAGAGAGGGGGGGGGGGGGGGAAATCAGCCAGGGTTCCTGCTCTTGATCACTGTACAGTGATCCCTAGGTTAGAGAGAGAGAGAGGGGACAACAGCCAGGGTTCCTGCGCCTGATCACTCTCCAGTGATCCCTGGGTTAGAGAGAGAGGGGAAATCAGCCAGGGTTACAGCTCCTGATCACTGTCCAGTGATCCCTGGGTTAGAGAGAGAGAGAGAGGGGAAATCAGCCAGGGTTCCTGTTCCTGATTACTGTCCAGTGATCCCTGGGTTGAAGAGAGAGGGGTGGGGAAATCTGCCAGTGTTCCTGCTCCTGATCACTGTCCAGTGATCCCTGGGTTAGAGAGAGAGGGGAAATCAGCCAGGGCTCCTGATCCTGATCACTGTCCAGTGATCCCTGGGTTAGAGAGAGAGAGAGATGTGGGGAAATCAGCCAGGGTTCCTGCTCCTGATCACTGTCCAGTGATCCCTGGGTTAGAGAGTGAGAGGGGGGAAATTAGCCAGTGTTCCTGCTCCTGATCACTGTCCAGTGATCCCTGGGTTAGAGAGAGAGAGGGGGGAAATCAGCCAGGGTTCCTGCTCCTGATCACTGTCCAGTGATCCCTGGGTTATAGAGAGAGAGAGAGAGAGGGGAACTCAGCCAGTGTTCCTGCTCCTGATCACTGTCCAGTGATCCCTGGCTTAGAGAGAGAGAGAGAGGGGTAATCAGCCAGTTTTGCATCTCCTGATCACTGTCCAGTGATCCCTGGGTTAAAGAGAGAGAGGAAATCAGCCAGGGCTCCTGCTCCTGATCACTGTCCAGTGATCCCTGGGTAAGAGAGAGAGCGAGGGGAAATCAGCCAGGATTCCTGCTCCTGATCACTGTCCAGTGATCCCAGGGTTAGAAAGAGAGGGGTGAAATCAGCCAGGGTTCCTGCTCCTAATCACAGTCCAGTGATCCCTGGGTTAGAGAGAGAGAGTGGAAATCAGCCAGAGTTCCTGCTGATCACTGTCCAGTGATCCCTGGGTTAGAGAGAGGGGAAATCAGAAAGGTTTCCTGCTCCTGATCACTGTCCAGTGATGCCTGGGTTCCTGCTCCTTATCACTGTCCAGTGATCCCTGGGTTAGAGAGAGAGAGGGGAAATCAGCCAGAGTTCCTGCTGATCACTGTCCAGTGATCCCTGGGTTAGAGAGAGAGTGGGGAAATTAGCCAGGTTTCCTGCTCCTGATCTCTGTCCAGTGATCCCTAGGTTAGAGAGAGAGAGAGGGGGAATCAGCCAGGGTTCCAGCCTCTGATCACTGTCCAGTGATCCCTGGGTTAGAGAGAGAGAGAGGGTGAAAACAGCCAGGGTTCCTGCTCCTGATCACTGTCCAGTGATCCCTGGGTTAGGGAGAGAGAGAGGGGAAATCAGCCAGGAATCCTGCTCCTGGTCACTGTCCAGTGATCCCTGGGTTAGAGAGAGGGAACATCAGCAAGGGTTCCTGCTCCTGATAACTGTCCAGTGATGCCTGGATTACTGCTCCTGATCACTGTCCAGTGATCCCTGGGTTAGAGAGAGAAAGGGGAAATCACCCAGGGTTCCTTCTCCTGATCGCTGGCCAGTGATCCCTGGGTTGAAGAGAGAGAGAGGAGAAATCAGCCAGTGTTCCTGCTCCTGATCACTGTCCAGGGATCCCTGGATTAGAGAGAGAGAGGAGGGAAATCAGCCAGTGTTCCTGCTCCTGATCACTGTCCAGTGATCCCTGGGTTAGAGAGAGAGAGAGGGGGGAAATCAGCCAGGGTTCCTGCTCCTGATCACTGTCCAGTGATCCCTGGTTTAGAGAGAGAGAGAGAGGTGAAATTAGCCAGGGTTCCTGCTCCTGATCACTGTCCAGTGATCCCTGGGTTAGACAGAGAGAGGGGGGAAATCAGCCAGTGTTCCTGCTCCTGATCACTGTCCAGTGATCCCTGGGTTATAGAGAGAGAGAGGGGTGAAATCAGCCAGTGTTCCTGCTCCTGATCACTGTCCAGTGATCCCTGGATTAGAGAGAGAGGGGGGGGGAAATCAGCCAGGGTTCCTGCTCCTGATCACTATCCAGTGATCCCTGGGTTAGAGAGAGAGGGGAAATCAGCCAGGGCTCCTGCTCCAGATCACTGTCCAGTGATCCCTGGGTTAGAGAGAGAGAGGGGTGAAATCAGCCAGTGTTCCTGCTCCTGATCACTGTCCAGTGATCCCTGTATTAGAGAGAGAGAGGGGGGAAATCAGCCAGTGTTCCTGCTCCTGATCACTGTCCAGTGATTCCTGGATTAGAGAGAGAGAGGGGAAATCATCCAGGGTGCCTGCTCCTGATCAGTGTCCAGTGATCCCTCGGTCAGAGAGAGAGAGAGAGAGAGGGGAAATCAGCCAGTGTTCCTGCTCCTGATCTCTTTCCATTGATCCCTGGGTTAGAGAGAGAGAGGGGAAATCAGCCAGGGTTCCTGCTCCTGATCACTGTCCAGTGATCCCTGGGTTAGAGAGAGAGAGGGGAAATCAGCCACGGTTCCTGCTGCTGATCACTGTCCAATGATCCCTGGGTTGAAGAGAGGGGGGGGGGGGGTGAAATCAGCCAGGGTTCCTGCTCTTGATCACTGTCCAGTGATCCCTAGGTTAGAGAGAGAGAGAGCGGAAATCAGCCAGTGTTCCTGCGCCTGATCACTCTCCAGTGATCCCTGGGTTAGAGAGAGAGGGGAAATCAGCCAGGGTTCCTGCTCTTGATCACTGTCCAGTGATCCCTGGGTTAGTGGGAGATAGAGAGGGGAACTCAGCCAGGTTTCCTGCTCCTGATCACTGTCCAGTGATCCCTGGGTTAGAGAGAGAGAGAGATGTGGGGAAATCAGCCAGGGTTCCTGCTCCTGATCACTGTCCAGTGATCCCTGGGTTAGAGAGTGAGAGGGGGGAAATTAGCCAGTGTTCCTGCTCCTGATCACTGTCCAGTGATCCCTGGGTTAGAGAGAGAGAGGGGGGAAATCAGCCAGGGTTCCTGCTCCTGATCACTGTCCAGTGATCCCTGGGTTATAGAGAGAGAGAGAGAGAGGGGAACTCAGCCAGTGTTCCTGCTCCTGATCACTGTCCAGTGATCCCTGGCTTAGAGAGAGAGAGAGAGGGGTAATCAGCCAGTTTTGCATCTCCTGATCACTGTCCAGTGATCCCTGGGTTAAAGAGAGAGAGGAAATCAGCCAGGGCTCCTGCTCCTGATCACTGTCCAGTGATCCCTGGGTAAGAGAGAGAGCGAGGGGAAATCAGCCAGGATTCCTGCTCCTGATCACTGTCCAGTGATCCCAGGGTTAGAAAGAGAGGGGTGAAATCAGCCAGGGTTCCTGCTCCTAATCACAGTCCAGTGATCCCTGGGTTAGAGAGAGAGAGTGGAAATCAGCCAGAGTTCCTCCTGATCACTGACCAGTGATCCCTGGGTTAGAGAGAGGGGAAATCAGAAAGGTTTCCTGCTCCTGATCACTGTCCAGTGATGCCTGGGTTCCTGCTCCTTATCACTGTCCAGTGATCCCTGGGTTAGAGAGAGAGAGGGGAAATCAGCCAGAGTTCCTGCTGATCACTGTCCAGTGATCCCTGGGTTAGAGAGAGAGTGGGGAAATTAGCCAGGTTTCCTGCTCCTGATCTCTGTCCAGTGATCCCTAGGTTAGAGAGAGAGAGAGGGGGAATCAGCCAGGGTTCCAGCCTCTGATCACTGTCCAGTGATCCCTGGGTTAGAGAGAGAGAGAGGGGGAAATCAGCCAGGGTTCCTGCTACGGATCACTGTCCAGTGATACCTGGGTTAGAGAGAGAGAGAGGGGGAATCAGCCAGGGTTCCAGCTCCTGATCACTGTCCAGTGATCCCTGGGTTAGAGAGAGTGGAAATCAGCCAGAGATCCTGCTCCTGATCACTGTCCAGTGATGCCTGGATTCCTGCTCCTGATCACTGTCCAGTGATCCCTGGGTTAGAGAGAGAAAGGGGAAATCACCCAGGGTTCCTTCTCCTGATCGCTGGCCAGTGATCCCTGGGTTGAAGAGAGAGAGAGGAGAAATCAGCCAGTGTTCGTGCTCCTGATCACTGTCCAGGGATCCCTGGGTTAGAGAGAGAGAGACAGGGGAAATCAGCCAGTGTTCCTCTTCCTGATCACTGTCCAGTGATCCCTGGGTTAGAGAGAGAGAGGGGAAATCAGCCAGTTTTGCATCTCCTGATCACTGTCCAGTGATCCCTGGGTTAGAGAGAGAGAGAGGGGAAATCAGCCAGGGTTTCTGCTCCTGATCACTGTCCAGTGATTCCTGGGTTGAAGAGAGAGGGGTGGTGAAATCTGCCAGTGTTCCTGCTCCTGATCACTGTCCAGTGATCCCTGGGTTAGAGAGAGAGAGAGAGGGGAAATCAGCCAGGATTCCTGCTCCTGATCACTGTCCAGTGATCCCTGGGTTAGACAGAGAGAGGGGGGAAATCAACCAGTGTTCCTGCTCCTGATCACTGTCCAGTGATCCCTGGGTTAGAGAGAGAGGGGAAATCAGCCAGGGTTCCTGCTCCTGATCACTGTCCAGTGATCCCTGGGTTAGAGAGAGAGGGGAAATCAGCCAGGGTTCCTGCTCCTGATCACTGTCCAGTGATCCCTGGGTTGAAGAGAGAGGGGTGGTGAAATCTGCCAGTGTTCCTGCTCCTGATCACTGTCCAGTGATCCCTGGGTTAGAGAGAGAGAGAGAGGGGAAATCAGCCAGGATTCCAGCTCCTGATCACTGTCCAGTGATCCCTGGGTTAGACAGAGAGAGGGGGGAAATCAACCAGTGTTCCTGCTCCTGATCACTGTCCAGTGATCCCTGGGTTAGAGAGAGAGGGGAAATCAGCCAGGGTTCCTGCTCCTGATCACTGTCCAGTGATCCCTGGGTTAGAGAGAGAGGGGAAATCAGCCAGGGTTCCTGCTCCTGATCACTGTCCAGTGATCCCTGGGTTGAAGAGAGAGGGGTGGTGAAATCTGCCAGTGTTCCTGCTCCTGATCACTGTCCAGTGATCCCTGGGTTAGAGAGAGAGAGAGAGGGGAAATCAGCCAGGATTCCTGCTCCTGATCACTTTCCAGTGATCCCTGGGTTAGAGAGAGAGAGGGGGGAAATCAGCCAGTGTTCCTGCTCCTGATCACTGTCCAGTGATCCCTGGGTTAGAGAGAGAGGGGAAATCAGCCAGGGCTCCTGCTCCTGATCACTGTTCAGTGATCCCTGGGTTAGAGAGAGAAGGGAGAGGGGAAATCAGCCAGGGCTCCTGCTCCTGATCACTGTTCAGTGATCCCTGGGTTAGAGAGAGAGGGGAAATCAGCCAGGGTTCCTGCTCCTGATCACTGTCCAGTGATCCCTGGGTTGAAGAGAGGGGGGGGGTGTGAAATCAGCCAGGGTTCCTGCTCCTGATCACTGTCCAGTGATCCCTAGGTTAGAGAGAGAGAGAGCGGAAATCAGCCAGTGTTCCTGCGCCTGATCACTCTCCAGTGATCCCTGGGTTAGAGAGAGAGGGGAAATCAGCCAGGGTTACACCTCCTGATCACTGTCAGTGATCCCTGGGTTAGAGAGAGAGAGAGAGGGGAAATCAGCCAGGATTCCTGCTCCTGATCACTGTCCAGTGATCCCTGGGTTAGAGAGAGAGAGGGGGGAATTCAGCCAGTGTTCCTGCTCCTGATCACTGTCCAGTGATCCCTAGGTCGGAGAGAGAGAGGGAAATCAGCCAGGGTTCCTGCTCCTGATCACTGTCCAGTGATCCCTGGGTTGAAGAGAGGGGCGGGGGGTGAAATCAGCCAGGGTTCCTGCTGCTGATCACTGTCCAGTGATCCCTGGGTTAGAGAGTGAGAGGGGGGAAATTAGCCAGTGTTCCTGCTCCTGATCACTGTCCAGTGATCCCTGGGTTAGAGAGAGAGAGGGTAAATCAGCCAGGGTTCCTGCTCCTGATCACTGTCCAGTGATCCCTGGGTTATAGAGAGAGAGAGAGAGAGAGGAAATCAGCCAGTGTTCCTGCTCCTGATCACAGTCCAGTGATCCCTGGGTTAGAGAGAGAGGGGAAATCAGCCAGGGTTACAGCTCCTGATCACTGTCCAGTGATCCCTGGGTAAGAGAGAGAGAGAGAGGGGAAATCAGCCAGGGTTCCTGTTCCTGATCACTGTCCAGTGATCCCTGGGTTCGAGAGAGAGGGGTGAAATCAGCCAGTGTTCCTGCTCCTGATCACTGTCCAGTGATCCCTGGGTTAGAGAGAGAGCGAGGGGAAATCAGCCAGGATTCCTGCTCCTGATCACTGTCCAGTGATCCCTGGGTTAGAGAGAGAGAGGGGGGAAATCAGCCAGTGTTCCTGCTCCTGATCACTGTCCAGTGATCCCTGGGTTAGACAGAGAGAGCGGGGAAATCAACCAGTGTTCCTGCTCCTGATCACTGTCCAGTGATCCCTGGGTTAGAGAGAGAGGGGAAATCAGCCAGGGCTCCTGCTCCTGATCACTGTCCAGTGATCCCTGGGTTGGAGAGAGAGGGGAAATCAGCCAGGGCTCCTGCTCCTGATCACTGTCCAGTGATCCCTGGGTTAGAGAGAGAGGGTGAAATCAGCCAGGGTTCCTGCTCCTGATCACTGTCCAGTGATGCCTGGGTTCCTGCTCCTGATCACTGTCCAGTGATCCCTGGGTTAGAGAGAGAGAGAGAGGGGAAATCAGCCAGGGTTCCTGTTCCTGATCACTGTCCAGTGATCCCTGAGTTAGAGGGAGAGAGGGGTGAAATCAGCCAGGGTTCCTGCTCCTGATCACTGTCCAGTGAACCCTGGATTAGAGAGAGAGGAAATCAGCCAGGGTTCCTTCTCCTGATCACTGTACAGTGATCCGTGGGTTAGAGAGAGAGGGGAAATCAGCCGGGGTTCCTGCTCCTGATCACTGTCCAGTGATCCCTGGGTTAGAGAGAGAGAGAGGGGAAATCAGCCAGTGTTCCTGCTCCTGATCACTGTCCAGTGATCCCTGGGTTAGAGAGAGGGGAAATCAGCCAGGGTTCCTGCTCCTGATCACTGTCCAGTGATGCCTGTGTTCCTGCTCCTGATCACTGTCCAGTGATCCCTGGGTTAGAGAGAGAGAGAGAGGGGAAATCAGCCAGGGTTCCTGCTCCTGATCACTGTCCAGTGATCCCTGGGTTAGGGAGAGAGAAGGGGTAAATCAGCCAGGGTTCCTGCTCCTGATCACTGTCCAATGAACCCTGGGTTAGAGAGAGGAAATCAGCCAGGGTTCCTGCTCCTGATCACTGTCCAGTGATCCCTGGGTTAGAGAGAGAGGGGGGAAATCAGCCAGTGTTCCTGCTCCTGATCACTGTCCAGTTATCCCTGGGTTAGAGAGAGTGGGGAAATCAGCCAGGGTTCCTGCTCCTGATCACTGTCCAGTGATCCCTGTGTTAGAGAGAGAGAGGGGTGAAATCAGCCAGGGTTCCTGCTCCTGATCACTGTCCAGTGATCCCTGGGTTTGGGAGAGAGAGAGGAAATCAGCCAGGGTTCCTGCTCCTGATCACTGTCCAGTGATCCCTGGGTTAGAGAGAGAGGGGAAATCAGCCAGGTTTTCCTGCTCCTGATCACTGTCCAGTGATCACTGGATTAGTGAGGGAGAGAGGGGTTATCAGCCAGGGTTCCTATTCCTGATCACTGTCCAGTGATCGCTGCGTTGAAGAGTGAGGGGTGGGGAAATCTGCCAGTGTTCCTGCTCCTGATCACTGTCCAGTGATCCCTGGGTTAGAGAGAGAGCGAGGGGAAATGAGCCAGGGTTCCTGCTCCTGATCACTGTCCAGTGATCCCTGGGTTAGAGGGAGACAGAGGGGAAATCAGCCTGGGTTCCCACTCCTGATCACTGTCCAGTGATCCCTGGGTTAGAGAGACAGAGTGGAAATCAGCCAGGGATCCTGCTCCTCATCACTGTCCAGTGATCCCTGGGTTAGAAGGAGGGGAAATCAGCCAGGGTTCCTGCTTCCTATCACTGTCCAGTGATGCCTGGGTTCCTGCTCCTGATCACTGAGCAGTGATCCCTGGGTTGAAGAGAGAGAGGGGGGAAATCAGCCAGTGTTCCTGCTCCTGTTCACTGTCCAGTGATCCCTGGGTTAGAGAGAGAGAGAGGGGAAATCAGCCAGGGTTCCTGCTCCTGATCACTGTCCAGTGATCCCTGGGTTAGAGAGAGAGAGGGGGGAAATCAGCCAGTGTTCTTGCTCCTGATCACTGTCTAGTGATCCCTGGATTAGAGAGAGAGAGAGAGAGGGGAAATCAGGTAGGGTTCCTGCTCCTGATCACTGTCCAGTGATCCCTGGTTTAGAGAGAGAGCGAGGGGAAATCAGCCAGGGTTCCTGCTCCTGATCACTGTCCAGTGATCCCTGGGTTAGAGAGAGAGAGGGGAAATCAGCCAGGGTTCCTGCTCCTGATCACTGTCCAGTGATCCCTGGGTTAGAGAGAGAGAGGGGAAATCAGCCAGGGTTCCTGCTCCTGATCACTGTCCAGTGATCCCTGGGTTAGAGAGAGAGGGGAAATCAGCCAGGGTTCCTGCTCCTGATCACTGTCCAGTGATCCCTGGGTTAGAGAGAGAGGGGAAATCAGCCAGGGTTCCTGCTCCTGATCACTGTCCAGTGATCCCTGGGTTAGAGAGAGAGAGGGGAAATCAGCCAGGGTTCCTGCTCCTGATCACTGTCCAGTGATCCCTGGGTTAGAGAGAGAGAGGGGAAATCAGCCAGGGTTCCTGCTCCTGATCACTGTCCAGTGATCCCTGGGTTAGAGAGAGAGAGAGGGGAAATCAGCCAGGGTTCCTGCTCCTGATCACTGTCCAGTGATCCCTGGGTTAGAGAGAGAGAGGGGAAATCAGCCAGGGTTTCCTGCTCCTGATCACTGTCCAGTGATCCCTGGGTTAGAGAGAGAGGGGAAATCAGCCAGGGTTCCTGCTCCTGATCACTGTCCAGTGATCCCTGGGTTAGAGAGAGAGAGGGGAAATCAGCCAGGGTTCCTGCTCCTGATCACTGTCCAGTGATCCCTGGGTTAGAGAGAGAGAGAGGGGAAATCAGCCAGGGTTCCTGCTCCTGATCACTGTCCAGTGATCCCTGGGTTAGAGAGAGAGGGGAAATCAGCCAGGGTTCCTGCTCCTGATCACTGTCCAGTGATCCCTGGGTTAGAGAGAGAGAGGGGAAATCAGCCAGGGTTCCTGCTCCTGATCACTGTCCAGTGATCCCTGGGTTAGAGAGAGGGGAAATCAGCCAGGGTTCCTTCTCCTGATCACTGTACAGTGATCCGTGGGTTAGAGAGAGAGGGGAAATCAGCCGGGGTTCCTGCTCCTGATCACTGTCCAGTGATCCCTGGGTTAGAGAGAGAGAGGAGAAATCAGCCAGGGATCTTGCTCCTGATCACTGTCCAGTGATCCCTGGGTTAGAGAGAGGGGAAATCAGCCAGGGTTCCTGCTCCTGATCACTGTCCAGTGATGCCTGTGTTCCTGCTCCTGATCACTGTCCAGTGATCCCTGGGTTAGAGAGAGAGAGAGAGGGGAAATCAGCCAGGGTTCCTGCTCCTGATCACTTTCCAGTGATCCCTGGGTTGAAGAGAGGGGAAATCAGCCAGGGTTCCTGCTCCTGATCACTGTCCAGTGATGCCTGGGTTCCTGCTCCTGATCACTGTCCAGTGATCCCTGGGTTATAGAGAGAGAGAGAGAGGAGAAATCAAACAGGGTTCCTGCTCCTGATCACTGTCCAGTGATCCCTGGGTTGTAGAGAAGGGGTAAATCAGCCAGGGTTCCTGCTCCTGATCACTGTCCAATGAACCCTGGGTTAGAGAGAGGAAATCAGCCAGGGTTCCTGCTCCTGATCACTGTCCAGTGATCCCTGGGTTAGAGAGAGAGGGGGGAAATCAGCCAGTGTTCCTGCTCCTGATCACTGTCCAGTTATCCCTGGGTTAGAGAGAGTGGGGAAATCAGCCAGGGTTCCTGCTCCTGATCACTGTCCAGTGATCCCTGGGTTTGGGAGAGAGAGAGGAAATCAGCCAGGGTTCCTGCTCCTGATCACTGTCCAGTGATCCCTGGGTTAGAGAGAGAGGGGAAATCAGCCAGGTTTTCCTGCTCCTGATCACTGTCCAGTGATCACTGGATTAGTGAGGGAGAGAGGGGTTATCAGCCAGGGTTCCTATTCCTGATCACTGTCCAGTGATCGCTGCGTTGAAGAGTGAGGGGTGGGGAAATCTGCCAGTGTTCCTGCTCCTGATCACTGTCCAGTGATCCCTGGGTTAGAGAGAGAGCGAGGGGAAATGAGCCAGGGTTCCTGCTCCTGATCACTGTCCAGTGATCCCTGGGTTAGAGGGAGACAGAGGGGAAATCAGCCTGGGTTCCCACTCCTGATCACTGTCCAGTGATCCCTGGGTTAGAGAGACAGAGTGGAAATCAGCCAGGGATCCTGCTCCTCATCACTGTCCAGTGATCCCTGGGTTAGAAGGAGGGGAAATCAGCCAGGGTTCCTGCTTCCTATCACTGTCCAGTGATGCCTGGGTTCCTGCTCCTGATCACTGAGCAGTGGTCCGTAGGTTAGAGAGAGAAAGAGAGGGGAAATCACCAAGGTTCCTGCTCCTGATCACTGTCCAGTGATCCCTGGGTTGAAGAGAGAGAGGGGGGAAATCAGCCAGTGTTCCTGCTCCTGTTCACTGTCCAGTGATCCCTGGGTTAGAGAGAGAGAGAGGGGAAATCAGCCAGGGTTCCTGCTCCTGATCTCTGTCTAGTGATCCCTGGGTTAGAGAGAGAGAGGGGAAATCAGCCAGGGTTCCTGCTCCTGATCACTGTCTAGTGATCCCTGGATTAGAGAGAGAGAGAGAGAGGGAAAATCAGCCAGTGTTTCTGCTCCTGTTCACTGTCCAGTGATCCCTGGGTTAGAGAGAGGGGAAATCAGAATGGTTTCCTGCTCCTGATCACTGTCCAGTGATGCCTGGGTTCCTGCTCCTTATCACTGTCCAGTGATCCCTGGGTTAGAGAGAGAGAGGGGAAATCAGCCAGAGTTCCTGCTGATCACTGTCCAGTGATCCCTGGGTTAGAGAGAGAGTGGGGAAATTAGCCAGGTTTCCTGCTCCTGATCACTGTCCAGTGATCCCTGGGTTAGAGAGAGAGAGAGGGGGAAATCAGCCAGGGTTCCTGCTTCGGATCACTGTCCAGTGATCCCTGGGTTAGAGAGAGATAGAGGGGGAATCAGCCAGGGTTCCAGCTCCTGATCACTGTCCAGTGATCCCTGGGTTAGAGAGAGGGGAAATCAGCCAGAGATCCTGCTCCTGATCACTGTCCAGTGATGCCTGGATTCCTACTCCTGATCACTGTCCAGTGATCCCTGGGTTAGAGAGAGAAAGGGGAAATCACCCAGGGTTCCTTCTCCTGTTCGCTGGCCAGTGATCCCTGGGTTGAAGAGAGAGAGGGGGGAAATCAGCCAGTGTTCGTGCTCCTGATCACTGTCCAGGGATCCCTGGGTTAGAGAGAGAGAGACAGGGGAAATCAGCCAGTGTTCCTCTTCCTGATCACTGTCCAGTGATCCCTGGGTTAGAGAGAGAGAGGGGAAATCAGCCAGTTTTGCATCTCCTGATCACTGTCCAGTGATCCCTGGGTTAGAGAGAGAGAGAGGGGAAATCAGCCAGGGTTTCTGCTCCTGATCACTGTCCAGTGATTCCTGGGTTAGAGAGAGAGCAGTGAAATCAGACAGGGTTCCTGCTCCTTATCCCTGTCCAGTGATCCCTGGGTTAGAGAGAGGAAGAGGAAATCAGCCAGGGTTCCTGCTCCTGATCACTGTCCAGTGATCCCTGGGTTAGACAGAGAGAGGGGGGAAATCAACCAGTGTTCCTGCTCCTGATCACTGTCCAGTGATCCCTGGGTTAGAGAGAGAGGGGAAATCAGCCAGGGCTCCTGCTCCTGATCACTGTCCAGTGATCCCTGGGTTAGAGAGAGAGGGGAAATCAGCCAGGGTTCCTGCTCCTGATCACTGTCCAGTGATCCCTGGGTTGAAGAGAGAGGGGTGGTGAAATCTGCCAGTGTTCCTGCTCCTGATCACTGTCCAGTGATCCCTGGGTTAGAGAGAGAGAGAGGGGGGAAATCAGCCAGGATTCCTGCTCCTGATCACTGTCCAGTGATCCCTGGGTTAGAGAGAGAGAGGGGGGAAATCAGCCAGTGTTCCTGCTCCTGATCACTGTCCAGTGATCCCTGGGTTAGACAGAGGGGGGAAATCAACCAGTGTTCCTGCTCCTGATCACTGTCCAGTGATCCCTGGGTTAGAGAGAGAGGGGAAATCAGCCAGGGCTCCTGCTCCTGATCACTGTCCAGTGGTCCCTGGGTTAGAGAGAGAGGGGAAATCAGCCAGGGTTCCTGCTCCTGATCACTGTCCAGTGATCCCTGGGTTGAAGAGAGGGGGGGGTGAAATCAGCCAGGGTTCCTGCTCCTGATCACTGTCCAGTGATCCCTAGGTTAGAGAGAGAGAGAGCGGAAATCAGCCAGTGTTCCTGCGCCTGATCACTCTCCAGTGATCCCTGGGTTAGAGAGAGAGGGGAAATCAGCCAGGGTTACACCTCCTGATCACTGTCAGTGATCCCTGGGTTAGAGAGAGAGAGAGAGGGGAAATCAGCCAGGATTCCTGCTCCTGATCACTGTCCAGTGATCCCTGGGTTAGAGAGAGAGAGGGGGGAAATCAGCCAGTGTTCCTGCTCCTGATCACTGTCCAGTGATCCCTAGGTCGGAGAGAGAGAGGGAAATCAGCCAGGGTTCCTGCTCCTGATCACTGTCCAGTGATCCCTGGGTTGAAGAGAGGGGGGGGGGGGTGAAATCAGCCAGGGTTCCTGCTGCTGATCACTGTCCAGTGATCCCTGGGTTAGAGAGTGAGAGGGGGGAAATTAGCCAGTGTTCCTGCTCCTGATCACTGTCCAGTGATCCCTGGGTTAGAGAGAGAGAGGGGGGAAATCAGCCAGGGTTCCTGCGCCTGATCACTGTCCAGTGATCCCTGGGTTATAGAGAGAGAGAGAGGAAATCAGCCAGTGTTCCTGCGCCTGATCACTCTCCAGTGATCCCTGGGTTAGAGAGAGAGGGGAAATCAGCCAGGGTTACAGCTCCTGATCACTGTCCAGTGATCCCTGGGTAAGAGAGAGAGAGAGGGGGGAAATCAGCCAGGGTTCCTGTTCCTGATCACTGTCCAGTGATCCCTGGGTTGAAGAGAGAGGGTTGGTGAAATCTGCCAGTGTTCCTGCTCCTGATCACTGTCCAGTGATCCCTGGGTTAGAGAGAGAGAGAGAGGGGAAATCAGCCAGGATTCCTGCTCCTGATCACTGTCCAGTGATCCCTGGGTTAGAGAGAGAGAGGGGGGAAATCAGCCAGTGTTCCTGCTCCTGATCACTGTCCAGTGATCCCTGGGTTAGACAGAGAGAGGGGGGAAATCAACCAGTGTTCCTGCTCCTGATCACTGTCCAGTGATCCCTGGGTTAGAGAGAGAGGGGAAATCAGCCAGGGCTCCTGCTCCTGATCACTGTCCAGTGATCCCTGGGTTAGAGAGAGAGGGTGAAATCAGCCAGGGTTCCTGCTCCTGATCACTGTCCAGTGATGCCTGGGTTCCTGCTCCTGATCACTGTCCAGTGATCCCTGGGTTAGAGAGAGAGAGAGGGGAAATCAGCCAGGGTTCCTGTTCCTGATCACTGTCCAGTGATCCCTGAGTTAGAGGGAGAGAGGGGTGAAATCAGCCAGGGTTCCTGCTCCTGATCACTGTCCAGTGATCCCTGGGTTAGAGAGAGAGATGGGGGAAATCAGCCAGTGTTCCTGCTCCTGATCACTGTCCAGTGAACCCTGGATTAGAGAGAGAGGAAATCAGCCAGGGTTCCTTCTCCTGATCACTGTACAGTGATCCGTGGGTTAGAGAGAGAGGGGAAATCAGCCGGGGTTCCTGCTCCTGGTCACTGTCCAGTGATCCCTGGGTTAGAGAGAGAGAGAGGGGAAATCAGCCAGTGTTCCTGCTCCTGATCACTGTCCAGTGATCCCTGGGTTAGAAAGAGGGGAAATCAGCTAGGGTTCCTGCTCCTGATCACTGTCCAGTGATGCCTGTGTTCCTGCTCCTGATCACTGTCCAGTGATCCCTGGGTTAGAGAGAGAGAGAGAGGGGAAATCAGCCATGGTTCCTGCTCCTGATCACTGTCCAGTGATCCCTGGGTTAGAGAGAGAGGGGGGAAATCAGCCAGTGTTCCTGCTCCTGATCACTGTCCAGTGATCCCTGGGTTAGAGAGAGAGAGGGGTGAAATCAGCCAGGGTTCCTGCTCCTGATCACTGTCCAGTGATCCCTGGGTTTGGGAGAGAGAGAGGAAATCAGCCAGGGTTCCTGCTCCCGATCACTGTCCAGTGATCCCTGGGTTAGAGAGAGAGGGGAAATCAGCCAGGTTTTCCTGCTCCTGATCACTGTCCAGTGATCACTGGGTTAGTGAGGGAGAGAGGGATTATCAGCCAGGGTTCCTATTCCTGATCACTGTCCAGTGATCGCTGCGTTGAAGAGTGAGGGGTGGGGAAATCTGCCAGTGTTCCTGCTCCTGATCACTGTCCAGTGATCCCTGGGTTAGAGAGAGAGCGAGGGGAAATGAGCCAGGGTTCCTGCTCCTGATCACTGTCCAGTGATCCCTGGGTCAGAGGGAGACAGAGGGGAAATCAGCCTGGGTTCCCACTCCTGATCACTGTCCAGTGATCCCTGGGTTAGAGAGACAGAGTGGAAATCAGCCAGGGATCCTGCTCCTCATCACTGTCCAGTGATCCCTGGGTTAGAAGGAGGGGAAATCAGCCAGGGTTCCTGCTTCCTATCACTGTCCAGTGATGCCTGGGTTCCTGCTCCTGATCACTGAGCAGTGATCCGTAGGTTAGAGACAGAAAGAGAGGGGAAATCAGCCAAGGTTCCTGCTCCTGATCACTGTCCAGTGATCCCTGGGTTGAAGAGAGAGAGGGGGGAAATCAGCCAGTGTTTCTGCTCCTGTTCACTGTCCAGTGATCCCTGGGTTAGAGAGAGAGGGGGGAAATCAGCCAGTGTTCCTGCTTCTGATCACTGTCCAGTGATCCCTGGCTTAGAGAGAGAGAGAGGGGTAATCAGCCAGTTTTGCATCTCCTGATCACTGTCCAGTGATCCCTGGGTTAAAGAGAGAGAGGAAATCAGCCAGGGCTCCTGCTCCTGATCACTGTCCAGTGATCCCTGGGTTAGAGAGAGAGCGAGGGGAAATCAGCCAGGATTCCTGCTCCTGATCACTGTCCAGTGATCCCAGGGTTAGAGAGAGAGGGGTGAAATCAGCCAGGGTTCCTGCTCCTGATCACTGTCCAGTGATCCCTGGGTTAGAGAGAGAGAGGGGAAATCAGCCAGAGTTCCTGCTGATCACTGTCCAGTGATCCCTGGGTTAGAGAGAGGGGAAATCAGAAAGGTTTCCTGCTCCTGATCACTGTCCAGTGATGCCTGGGTTCCTGCTCCTTATCACTGTCCAGTGATCCCTGGGTTAGAGAGAGAGAGGGGAAATCAGCCAGAGTTCCTGCTGATCACTGTCCAGTGATCCCTGGGTTAGAGAGAGAGTGGGGAAATTAGCCAGGTTTCCTGCTCCTGATCACTGTCCAGTGATCCCTAGGTTAGAGAGAGTGAGAGGGGGAATCAGCCAGGGTTCCAGCCTCTGATCACTGTCCAGTGATCCCTGGGTTAGTGAGAGAGCGAGGGGGAAATCAGCCAGGGTTCCTGCTCCTGATCACTGTCCAGTGATCCCTGGGTTAGAGAGAGAGAGAGGGGGAATCAGCCAGGGTTCCAGCTCCTGATCACTGTCCAGTGATCCCTGGGTTAGAGAGAGGGGAAATCAGCCATAGATCCTGCTCCTGATCACTGTCCAGTGATGCCTGGGTTCCTGCTCCTGTTCACTGTCCAGTGATCCCTGGGTTGAAGAGAGAGAGGGGGGAAATCAGCCAGTGTTCGTGCTCCTGATCACTGTCCAGGGATCCCTGGGTTAGAGAGAGAGAGACAGGGGAAATCAGCCAGTGTTCCTCTTCCTGATCACTGTCCAGTGATCCCTGGGTTAGAGAGAGAGAGGGGAAATCAGCCAGTTTTGCATCTCCTGATCACTGTCCAGTGATCCCTGGGTTAGAGAGAGAGAGAGGGGAAATCAGCCAGGGTTTCTGCTCCTGATCACTGTCCAGTGATTCCTGGGTTAGAGAGAGAGCAGTGAAATCAGACAGGGTTCCTGCTCCTTATCCCTGTCCAGTGATCCCTGGGTTAGAGAGAGGAAGAGGAAATCAGCCAGGGTTCCTGCTCCTGATCACTGTCCAGTGATCCCTTGGTTAGAGAGAGGGGAAATCAGCCAGGGTTCCTGCTCCTGATCACTGTCCAGTGATCCCTGGGTTAGGGAGAGAGGGGAAATCTGCCATGGTTCCTGCTCCTGATCACTGTCCAGTGATCCCTGGGTTAGAGAGAGAGGGGAAATCAGACAGGGTTACAACTCCTGGTCACTGTCCAGTGATCCCTGGGTAAGAGAGAGAGGGGAAATCAGCCAGGGTTCCTGCTCCTGATCACTGTCCAGTGATCCCTGGGTTAGAGCGAGAGAGGGGAAAGCAGTCAGGGTTCCTGCTCATGATCACTGTCCAGCGATCCCTGGTTAGAAAGAGAGCGAGGGGAAATCAGCCAGGGTTCCTGCTCCTGATCACTGTCCAGTGATCCCTGGATTAGAAAGAGGGGAAATCAGCCAGGGTTCCTGCTTCCTATCACTGTCCAGTGATCCCTGGGTTAGAGAGAGAGGGGGAAATCAGCCAGTGTTCCTGCTCCTGATCACTGTCCAGTGATCCCTGGGTTAGAGAGAGAGAGAGGTGAAATCAGCCAGGGTTCCTGCTCCTGATCACTGTCCAGTGATCCCTGGGTTAGAGAGAGAAAGGGAAATCAGCCAGGGTTCCTGCTCCTGATCACTGTCCAGTGATCCCTGGGTTAGAGAGAGAGCGAGGGGAAATCAGCCAGGGTTCCTGCTCCTGATCACTGTCCAGTGATCCCTGGGTTAGAGAGAGAGAGAGGGGAAATCAGCCAGGTTCCTGCTCCTGATCACTGTCCAGTGATCCCTGGGTTAGAGAGAGAGAGGGGAAATCAGCCAGGGTTCCTGCTCCTGATCACTGTCCAGTGATCCCTGGGTTAGAGAGAGAAGGGAAATCAGCCAGGGTTCCTGCTCCTGATCACTGTCCAGTGATCCCTGGGTTAGAGAGAGAGAGGGAAATCAGCCAGGTTTTGTGCTCCTGATCACTGTCCAGTGATCCCTGCGTTAGAGAGAGAGCGAGGGGAAATCAGCCAGGGCTCCTGCTCCTGATCACTGTCCAGTGATCCCTGGGTTAGCGAGAGAGAGGGGAAATCAGCCAGTGGTCCTGCTCCTGATCACTGTCCAGTGATCCCTTGGTTAGAGAGAGGGGAAATCAGCCAGGGTTCCTGCTCCTGATCACTGTCCAGTGATCCCTGGGTTAGGGAGAGAGGGGAAATCTGCCATGGTTCCTGCTCCTGATCACTGTCCAGTGATCCCTAGGTCAGAGAGAGAGAGAGGGGAAATCAGCCAGGGTTCCTGCTCCTGATCACAATCCAGTGATCCCTGGGTTAGAGAGAGAGACGAAATCAGCCAGGGTTCCTGCTCCTGTTCCCTGTCCAGTGATCCCTGGGTTAGAGAGAGAGAGGGGAAATCAGCCAGAGTTCCTGCTGATCACTGTCCAGTGATCCCTGGGTTAGAGAGAGGGGAAATCAGACAGGTTTCCTGCTCCTGATCACTGTCCAGTGATCCCTGGGTTAGAGAGAGAGAGGGAGTGGAAATCAGCCAGGGTTCCTGCTCCTGATCATTGTCCCGTAATCCCTGGGTTAGAGAGAGAGAGGGGAAATCAGCCAGGGTTCCTGCTCCTGATCACTGTCCAGTGATCCCTGGGTTAGAGAGAGACAGCGGGGAAATCAGCCAGGTTTCCTGCTCCTGATCACTGTCCAGTGATCCCTGGGTTAGAGAGAGAGAGGGGAAATCAGCCAGGGATCTTGCTCCTGATCACTGTCCAGTGATCCCTGGGTTAGAGAGAGGGGAAATCAGCCAGGGTTCCTGCTCCTGATCACTGTCCAGTGATGCCTGGGTTAGAGTGAGAGAGGGGGGAAATCAGCCAGTTTTCCTGCTCCTGATCCCTGTCCAGTGATCCCTGGGTTATAGAGGGAGAGAGAGGGGAAATCAGCCAGGGTTCCTGCTCCTGATCACTGTCCAGTGATCCCTAGGTTAGAGAGAGAGAGAAGGGGTATCAGCCAGGGTTCCAGCTCCTGATCACTGTCCAGTGATCCCTGGGTTAGAGAGAGGGCGAGGGGATATCAGCCAGGGTTCCTGCTCCTGATCACTGTCCAGTGATCCCTGAGTTAGAGGGAGACAGAGGGGAAATCAGCCAGGGTTCCTGCTCCTGATCAATGTCCAGTGATCCCTGGGTTAGAGAGAGGGGAAATCAGCCAGAGATCCTGCTCCTGATCACTGTCCAGTGATGCCTTGGTTCCTGCTCCTGATCACTGTCCAGTGATCCCTGGGTTGAAGAGAGAGAGGGGGGAAATCAGCCAGGGTTCCTGCTCCTGATCACTGTCCAGTGATGCCTTGGTTCCTGCTCCTGATCACTGTCCAGGGATCCCTGGTTAGAGAGAGAGAGAGGGGAAATCAGCCAGTGTTCCTCTTCCTGATCACTGTCCAGTGATCCCTGGGTTAGAGAGAGAGAGAGAGAGAGGGGAAATCAGCCAGTTTTGTATCTCCTGATCACTGTCCAGTGATCCCTGGGTTAGAGAGAGAGAGAGGGGAAATCAGTCAGGGTTCCTGCTCCTGATCACTGTCCAGTGATTCCTGGGTTAGAGAGAGAGCAGTGAAATCAGCCAGGGTTCCTGCTCCTTATCCCTGTCCAGTGATCCCTGGGTTAGAGAGAGGAAGAGGAAATCAGCCAGGGTTCCTGCTCCTGATCCCTGTCCAGTGATCCCTGGGTTAGAGAGAGAGCAGAAATCAGCCAGGGTTCCTGCTCCTGATCACTGTCCAGTGATCCCTGGGTTAGAGAGAGAAGGGAAATCAGCCAGTGGTCCTGCTCCTGATCACTGTCCAGTGATCCCTTGGTTAGAGAGAGGGGAAATCATCCAGGGTTCCTGCTCCTGATCACTGTCCAGTGATCCCTAGGTTCGAGAGAGAGAGAGGGGGAATCAGCCAGGGTTCCAGCCTCTGATCACTGTCCAGTGATCCCTAGGTTAGAGAGAGAGATAGGGGGAATCAGCCAGGGTTCCAGCTCCTGATCACTGTCCAGTGATCCCTGGGTTAGAGAGAGGGGAAATCAGCCAGAGATCCTGCTCCAGATCACTGTCCAGTGATGCCTGGGTTCCTGCTCCTGATCACTGTCCAGTGATCCCTGGGTTAGAGAGAGAGAGGGGAAATCACCCAGGGTGCCTTCTCCTGATCGCTGGCCAGTGATCCCTGGGTTGAAGAGAGAGAGTGGGGAAATCAGCCAGTGTTCGTGCTCCTGATCACTGTCCAGGGATCCCTGGTTAGAGAGAGAGAGAGGGGAAATCAGCCAGTGTTCCTCTTCCTGATCACTGTCCAGTGATCCCTGGGTTAGAGAGAGAGAGAGAGAGAGGGGAAATCAGCCAGTTTTGCATCTCCTGATCACTGTCCAGTGATCCCTGGGTTAGGGAGAGAGAGAGGGGAAATCAGCCAGGGTTTCTGCTCCTGATCACTGTCCAGTGATCCCTAGGTTAGAGAGAGAGAGAGGTGAAAACAGCCAGGGTTCCTGCTCCTGATCACTGTCCAGTGATCCCTGGGTTAGAGAGAGAGAGGGGGGAAATCAGCCAGTGCTCCTGCTCCTGATCACTGTCCAGTGATCCCTGGGTTAGAGTGAGAGAGAGGAAATCAGCCAGTGTTCCTGCTCCTGATCACTGTCCAGTGATCCCTAGGTTAGAGAGAGAGAGAGGGGGAATCAGCCAGGGTTCCAGCTCCTGATCACTGTCCAGTGATCCCTGGGTTAGAGAGAGAGCGAGGGGATATCAGCCAGGGTTCCTGCTCCTGATCACTGTCCAGTGATCCCTGAGTTCGAGGGCGACAGAGGAGAAATCAGCCAGGGTTCCTGCTCCTGATCAATGTCCAGTGATCCCTGGGTTAGAGAGAGGGGAAATCAGCCAGAGATCCTGCTCCTGATCACTGTCCAGTGATGCCTTGGTTCCTGCTCCTGATCACTGTCCAGTGATCCCTGGGTTAGAGAGAGAGAGGGGAAATCAGGTAGGGTTCCTTCTCCTGATCCCTGGCCAGTGATCCCTGGGTTGAAGAGAGAGAGGGGGGAAATCAGCCAGTGTTCGTGCTCCTGATCACTGTCCAGGGATCCCTGGTTAGAGAGAGAGAGAGGGGAAATCAGCCAGTGTTCCTCTTCCTGATCACTGTCCAGTGATCCCTGGGTTAGAGAGAGAGAGAGAGAGAGGGGAAATCAGCCAGTTTTGCATCTCCTGATCACTGTCCAGTGATCCCTGGGTTAGAGAGAGAGAGAGGGGAAATCAGTCAGGGTTCCTGCTCCTGATCACTGTCCAGTGATTCCTGGGTTAGAGAGAGAGCAGTGAAATCAGCCAGGGTTCCTGCTCCTTATCCCTGTCCAGTGATCCCTAGGTTCGAGAGAGAGAGAGGGGGAATCAGCCAGGGTTCCAGCCTCTGATCACTGTCCAGTGATGCCTAGGTTAGAGAGAGAGAGAGGGGGAATCAGCCAGGGTTCCAGCTCCTGATCACTGTCCAGTGATCACTGGGTTAGAGAGAGGGGAAATCAGCCAGAGATCCTGCTCCAGATCACTGTCCAGTGATGCCTGGGTTCCTGCTCCTGATCACTGTCCAGTGATCCCTGGGTTAGAGAGAGAGAGGGGAAATCACCCAGGGTTCCTTCTCCTAATCGCTGGCCAGTGATCCCTGTGTTGAAGAGAGAGAGGGGGAAAATCAGCCAGTGTTCGTGCTCCTGATCACTGTCCAGGGATCCCTGGGTTAGAGAGAGAGAGACAGGGGAAATCAGCCAGTGTTGCTCTTCCTGATCACTGTCCAGTGATCCCTGGGTTAGAGAGAGAGAGGGGAAATCAGCCAGTTTTGCATCTCCTGATCACTGTCCAGTGATCCCTGGGTTAGGGAGAGAGAGAGGGGAAATCAGCCAGGGTTTCTGCTCCTGATCACTGTCCAGTGATCCCTAGGTTAGAGAGAGAGCAAGGGGATATCTGCCAGGGTTCCTGCTCCTGATCACTGTCCAGTGATCCCTGGGTTAGAGAGAGAGAGGGGAAATCAGCCAGGGTTCCTGCTCCTGATCACTGTCCAGTGATCCCTGGGTTAGAGAGAGAGAGGGGAAATCAGCCAGGGTTCCTGCTCCTGATCACTGTCCAGTGATCCCTGGGTTAGAGAGAGAGAGGGGAAATCAGCCAGGGTTCCTGCTCCTGATCACTGTCCAGTGATCCCTGGGTTAGAGAGAGCGAGGGGAAATCAGCCAGGGTTCCTGCTCCTGATCACTGTCCAGTGATCCCTGGGTTAGAGAGAGAGAGAGGGGAAATCAGCCAGGGTTCCTGCTCCTGATCACTGTCCAGTGATCCCTGGGTTAGAGAGAGAGAGGGGAAATCAGCCAGGGTTCCTGCTCCTGATCACTGTCCAGTGATCCCTGGGTTAGAGAGAGAGAGAGGGGAAATCAGCCAGAGTTCCTGCTCCTGATCACTGTCCAGTGTCCCTGGGTTAGAGAGAGAGCGAGGGGAAATCAGCCAGGGTTCCTGCTCCTGATCACTGTCCAGTGATCCCTGGGTTAGAGAGAGAGAGGGGAAATCAGCCAGTGGTCCTGCTCCTGATCACTGTCCAGTGATCCCTTGGTTAGAGAGAGGGGAAATCATCCAGGGTTCCTGCTCCTGATCACTGTCCAGTGATCCCTAGGTTGGAGAGAGAGAGTGGGGGAATCAGCCAGGGTTCCAGCCTCTGATCACTGTCCAGTGATCCCTAGGTTAGAGAGAGAGAGAGGGGGAATCAGCCAGGGTTCCAGCTCCTGATCACTGTCCAGTGATCCCTGGGTTAGAGAGAGAAGGGAAATCAGCCAGTGGTCCTGCTCCTGATCACTGTCCAGTGATCCCTTGGTTAGAGAGAGGGGAAATCAGCCAGGGTTCCTGCTCCTGATCACTGTCCAGTGATCCCTGGGTTAGAGAGAGAGAGAGAGAATGGGGAAATCAGCCAGTTTTGCATCTCCTGATCACTGTCCAGTGATCCCTGGGTTAGAGAGAGAGAGGGGGGAAATCAGTCAGGGTTCCTGCTCCTGATCACTGTCCAGTGATTCCTGGGTTAGAGAGAGAGCAGTGAAATCAGCCAGGGTTCCTGCTCCTTATCCCTGTCCAGTGATCCCTGGGTTAGAGAGAGGAAGAGGAAATCAGCCAGGGTTCCTGCTCCTGATCCCTGTCCAGTGATCCCTGGGTTAGAGAGAGAGGGGAAATCAGCCAGGGTTCCTGCTCCTGATCACTGTCCAGTGATCCCTGGGTTAGAGAGAGAAGGGAAATCAGCCAGTGTTCCTGCTCCTGATCACTGTCCAGTGATCCCTGGGTTAGAAAGAGGGGAAATCAGCTAGGGTTCCTGCTCCTGATCACTGTCCAGTGATGCCTGTGTTCCTGCTCCTGATCACTGTCCAGTGATCCCTGGGTTAGAGAGAGAGAGAGAGGGGAAATCAGCCATGGTTCCTGCTCCTGATCACTTTCCAGTGATCCCTGGGTTGAAGAGAGGGCGGGGGGGGGGGGGGGAAAACAGCCAGGGTTCCTACTCCTGATCACTGTCCAGTGATGCCTGGGTTCCTGCTCCTGATCACTGTCCAGTGACCCCTGGGTTAGAGAGAGAGAGAGAGAGGGGAAATCAGCCAGGGTTCCTGCTCCTGATCACTGTCCAATGAACCCTGGGTTAGAGAGAGGAAATCAGCCAGGGTTCCTGCTCCTGATCACTGTCCAGTGATCCCTGGGTTAGAGAGAGAGGGGGGAAATCAGCCAGTGTTCCTGCTCCTGATCACTGTCCAGTGATCACTGGGTTAGAGAGAGAGAGGGGTGAAATCAGCCAGGGTTCCTGCTCCTGATCACTGTCCAGTGATCCCTGGGTTTGGGAGAGAGAGAGGAAATCAGCCAGGGTTCCTGCTCCCGATCACTGTCCAGTGATC
This sequence comes from Carcharodon carcharias, assembly GCF_017639515.1. Lineage (NCBI taxonomy): Eukaryota > Metazoa > Chordata > Chondrichthyes > Lamniformes > Lamnidae > Carcharodon > Carcharodon carcharias. The sequence continues at coordinate 561,834 of NW_024470809.1, forward strand.
CCTGGGTTAGAGAGAGAGGGGAAATCAGCCAGGTTTTCCTGCTCCTGATCACTGTCCAGTGATCACTGGGTTAGTGAGGGAGAGAGGGATTATCAGCCAGGGTTCCTATTCCTGATCACTGTCCAGTGATCGCTGCGTTGAAGAGTGAGGGTGGGGAAATCTGCCAGTGTTCCTGCTCCTGATCACTGTCCAGTGATCCCTGGGTTAGAGAGAGAGAGAGGGGAAATGAGCCAGGGTTCCTGCTCCTGATCACTGTCCAGTGATCCCTGGGTCAGAGGGAGACAGAGGGGAAATCAGCCTGGGTTCCAGCTCCTGATCACTGTCCAGTGATCCCTGGGTTAGAGAGAGAGAGGGAAAATCAGCCAGGGATCTTGCTCCTGATCACTGTCCAGTGATCCCTGGGTTAGAGAGAGGGGAAATCAGCCAGGGTTCCTGCTCCTTATCACTGTCCAGTGATGCCTGGGTTCCTGCTCCTGATCACTGTCCAGTGATCCGTAGGTTAGAGACAGAAGAGAGGAGAAATCAAACAGGGTTCCTGCTCCTGATCACTGTCCAGTGATCCCTGGGTTGTAGAGAGGGGGTAAATCAGCCAGTGTTCCTGCTCCTGATCACTGTCCAGTGATCCCTGGGTTAGAGAGAGAGGGGGGAAATCAGCCAGTGTTCCTGAAAGTGATCACTGTCCAGTGATCCCTGGCTAAGAGAGAGAGAGAGGGGAAATCAGCCAGTTTTGCATCTCCTCATCACTGTCCAGTGATCCCTGGGTTAAAGAGAGAGAGGAAATCAGCCAGGGCTCCTGCTCCTGATCACTGTCCAGTGATCCCTGGGTTAGAGAGACATCGAGGCGCAATCAGCCAGGATTCCTGCTCCTGATCACTGTCCAGTGATCCCAGGGTTAGAGAGAGAGGGGTGAAATCAGCCAGGGTTCCTGCTCCTGATCACTGTCCAGTGATCCCTGGGTTAGAGAGTGAGAGGGGAAATCAGCCAGAGTTCCTGCTGCTGATCACTGTCCAGTGATCCCTGGGTTAGAGAGAGGGGAAATCAGAAAGGTTTCCTGCTCCTGATCACTGTCCAGTGATGCCTGGGTTCCTGCTCCTTATCACTGTCCAGTGATCCCTGGGTTAGAGAGAGAGAGGGGAAATCAGCCAGAGTTCCTGCTGATCACTGTCCAGTGATCCCTGGGTTAGAGAGAGAGTGGGGAAATTAGCCAGGTTTCCTGCTCCTGATCACTGTCCAGTGATCCCTAGGTTAGAGAGAGTGAGAGGGGGAATCAGCCAGGGTTCCAGCCTCTGATCACTGTCCAGTGATCCCTGGGTTAGTGAGAGAGCGAGGGGGAAATCAGCCAGGGTTCCTGCTCCTGATCACTGTCCAGTGATCCCTGGGTTAGAGAGAGAGAGAGGGGGAATCAGCCAGGGTTCCAGCTCCTGATCACTGTCCAGTGATCCCTGGGTTAGAGAGAGGGGAAATCAGCCATAGATCCTGCTCCTGTTCACTGTCCAGTGATCCCTGGGTTGAAGAGAGAGAGGGGGGAAATCAGCCAGTGTTCGTGCTCCTGATCACTGTCCAGGGATCCCTGGGTTAGAGAGAGAGAGACAGGGGAAATCAGCCAGTGTTCCTCTTCCTGATCACTGTCCAGTGATCCCTGGGTTAGAGAGAGAGAGGGGAAATCAGCCAGTTTTGCATCTCCTGATCACTGTCCAGTGATCCCTGGGTTAGAGAGAGAGAGAGGGGAAATCAGCCAGGGTTTCTGCTCCTGATCACTGTCCAGTGATTCCTGGGTTAGAGAGCAGTGAAATCAGACAGGGTTCCTGCTCCTTATCCCTGTCCAGTGATCCCTGGGTTAGAGAGAGGAAGAGGAAATCAGCCAGGGTTCCTGCTCCTGATCACTGTCCAGTGATCCCTTGGTTAGAGAGAGGGGAAATCAGCCAGGGTTCCTGCTCCTGATCACTGTCCAGTGATCCCTGGGTTAGGGAGAGAGGGGAAATCTGCCATGGTTCCTGCTCCTGATCACTGTCCAGTGATCCCTGGGTTAGAGAGAGAGGGGAAATCAGACAGGGTTACAACTCCTGGTCACTGTCCAGTGATCCCTGGGTAAGAGAAAGAGGGGAAATCAGCCAGGGTTCCTGCTCCTGATCACTGTCCAGTGATCCCTGGGTTAGAGCGAGAGAGGGGAAAGCAGTCAGGGTTCCTGCTCATGATCACTGTCCAGCGATCCCTGGTTAGAAAGAGAGCGAGGGGAAATCAGCCAGGGTTCCTGCTCCTGATCACTGTCCAGTGATCCCTGGATTAGAAAGAGGGGAAATCAGCCAGGGTTCCTGCTTCCTATCACTGTCCAGTGATCCCTGGGTTGAAGAGAGACAGGGGGGAAATCAGCCAGTGTTCCTGCTCCTGATCACTGTCCAGTGATCCCTGGCTTAGAGAGAGAGAGAGGTGTAATCAGCCAGTTTTGCATCTCCTGATCACTGTCCAGTGATCCCTGGGTTAAAGAGAGAGAGGAAATCAGCCAGGGCTCCTGCTCCTGATCACTGTCCAGTGATCCCTGGGTTAGAGAGAGAGCGAGGGGAAATCAGCCAGGATTCCTGCTCCTGATCACTGTCCAGTGATCCCTGGGTTAGAGAGAGAGAGGGGAAATCAGCCAGGGTTCCTGCTCCTAATCACTGTCCAGTGATCCCTGTGTTAGAGAGAGAAGGGAAATCAGCCAGTGTTCTTCTTCCTGATCACTGTCCAGTGATCCCTGGGTTAGAGAGAGAGAAGGGAAATCAGCCAGGGTTTCTGCTCCTGATCACTGTCCAGTGATCCCTGCGTTAGAGAGAGAGCGAGGGGAAATCAGCCTGGGTTCCTGCTCCTGATCACTGTCCAGTGATCCCTGGTTTAGAGAGAGAAGGGAAATCAGCCAGTGGTCCTGCTCCTGATCACTGTCCAGTGATCCCTTGGTTAGAGAGTAGTGAAATCAGCCAGGGTTCCTGCTCCTGATCACTGTCCAGTGATCCCTGGGTTAGGGAGAGAGGGGAAATCTGCCATGGTTCCTGCTCCTGATCACTGTCCAGTGATCCTTGGGTCAGAGAGAGAGAGAGGGGAAATCAGCCAGGGTTCCTGCTCCTGATCACAATCCAGTGATCCCTGGGTTAGAGAGAGAGACGAAATCAGCCAGGGTTCCTGCTCCTGTTCCCTGTCCAATGATCCCTGGGTTAGAGAGAGAGAGGGGAAATCAGCCAGAGTTCCTGCTGATCACTGTCCAGTGATCCCTGGGTTAGAGAGAGGGGAAATCAGACAGGTTTCCTGCTCCTGATCACTGTCCAGTGATCCCTGGGTTAGAGAGAGAGAGGGAGTGGAAATCAGCCAGGGTTCCTGCTCCTGATCATTGTCCCGTGATCCCTGGGTTAGAGAGAGAGAGGGGAAATCAGCCAGGGTTCCTGCTCCTGATCACTGTCCAGTGATCCCTGGGTTAGAGAGAGAGAGGGGGGAAATCAGCCAGTGTTCCTGCTCCTGATCACTGTCCAGTGATCCCTGGGTTAGAGAGAGAGAGGGGGGAAATCAGCCAGGGATCCTGCTCCTGATCACTGTCCAGTGATCCCTGGGTTAGAGAGAGGGGAAATCAGCCAGGGTTCCTGCTCCTGATCACTGTCCAGTGATCCCTGGGTTAGAGTGAGAGAGGGGGGAAATCAGCCAGTTTTCCTGCTCCTGATCCCTGTCCAGTGATCCCTGGGTTATAGAGGGAGAGAGAGGGGAAATCAGCCAGGGTTCCTGCTCCTGATCACTGTCCAGTGATCCCTAGGTTAGAGAGAGAGAGAAGGGGTATCAGCCAGGGTTCCAGCTCCTGATCACTGTCCAGTGATCCCTGGGTTAGAGAGAGAGCGAGGGGATATCAGCCAGGGTTCCTGCTCCTGATCACTGTCCAGTGATCCCTGAGTTAGAGGGAGACAGAGGGGAAATCAGCCAGGGTTCCTGCTCCTGATCAATGTCCAGTGATCCCTGGGTTAGAGAGAGGGGAAATCAGCCAGAGATCCTGCTCCTGATCACTGTCCAGTGATGCCTTGGTTCCTGCTCCTGATCACTGTCCAGTGATCCCTGGGTTGAAGAGAGAGAGGGGGGAAATCAGCCAGGGTTCCTGCTCCTGATCACTGTCCAGTGATGCCTTGGTTCCTGCTCCTGATCACTGTCCAGGGATCCCTGGTTAGAGAGAGAGAGAGGGGAAATCAGCCAGTGTTCCTCTTCCTGATCACTGTCCAGTGATCCCTGGGTTAGAGAGAGAGAGAGAGAGTGGGGAAATCAGCCAGTTTTGCATCTCCTGATCACTGTCCAGTGATCCCTGGGTTAGAGAGAGAGAGAGGGGAAATCAGTCAGGGTTCCTGCTCCTGATCACTGTCCAGTGATTCCTGGGTTAGAGAGAGAGCAGTGAAATCAGCCAGGGTTCCTGCTCCTTATCCCTGTCCAGTGATCCCTGGGTTAGAGAGAGGAAGAGGAAATCAGCCAGGGTTCCTGCTCCTGATCCCTGTCCAGTGATCCCTGGGTTAGAGAGAGAGCAGAAATCAGCCAGGGTTCCTGCTCCTGATCACTGTCCAGTGATCCCTGGGTTAGAGAGAGAAGGGAAATCAGCCAGTGGTCCTGCTCCTGATCACTGTCCAGTGATCCCTTGGTTAGAGAGAGGGGAAATCATCCAGGGTTCCTGCTCCTGATCACTGTCCAGTGATCCCTAGGTTCGAGAGAGAGAGAGGGGGAATCAGCCAGGGTTCCAGCCTCTGATCACTGTCCAGTGATCCCTAGGTTAGAGAGAGAGATAGGGAAAATCAGCCAGGGATCTTGCTCCTGATCACTGTCCAGTGATCCCTGGGTTAGAGAGAGGGGAAATCAGCCAGGGTTCCTGCTCCTGATCACTGTCCAGTGATGCCTGGGTTCCTGCTCCGGATCACTGTCCAGTGATCCCTGGGTTAGAGAGAGAGAGGGGAAATCACCCAGGGTTCCTGCTCCTGATCCCTGTCCAGTGATCCCTGGGTTGAAGAGAGAGAGTGGGGAAATCAGCCAGTGTTCGTGCTCCTGATCACTGTCCAGGGATCCCTGGTTAGAGAGAGAGAGAGGGGGTAAATCAGCCAGTGTTCCTGCTCCTGATCACTGTTCTGTGATCCCTGGGTGAGAGAGAGAGAGAGGGGAAATCAGCCAGTTTTGCATCTCCTCATCACTGTCCAGTGATCCCTGGGTTAGAGAGAGAGAGAGAGGGGAAATCAGCCAGGGTTCCTGCTCCTGATCACTGTCCAGTGATCCCTTGGTTAGAGAGAGAGAGGTGAAAACAGCCAGGGTTCCTGCTCCTGATCACTGTCCAGTGATCCCTGGGTTAGAGAGAGAGAGAGGGGAAATCAGCCAGGGATCCTGCTCCTGATCACTGTCCAGTGATCCCTGGGTTAGAGAGAGAGAGAGGAAATCAGCAAGGGTTCCTGCTCCTGATCACTGTCCAGTGATCCCTAGGTTAGAGAGAGAGAGAGGGGGAATCAGCCAGGGTTCCAGCTCCTGATCACTGTCCAGTGATCCCTGGGTTAGAGAGAGAGCGAGGGGATATCAGCCAGGGTTCCTGCTCCTGATCACTGTCCAGTGATCCCTGAGTTCGAGGGCGAGAGAGGGGAAATCAGCCAGGGATCCTGCTCCTGATCACTGTCCAGTGATCCCTGGGTTAGAGAGAGGGGAAATCAGCCAGTGTTCCTGCTCCTGATCACTGTCCAGTGATGCCTGGGTTCCTGCTCCTGATCACTGTCCAGTGATCCCTGGGTTAGAGAGAGAGAGGGGAAATCAGCCAGGGTTCCTGCTCCTGATCACTGTCCAGTGATCACTGGGTTGAAGAGAGAGAGGGGGGAAATCAGCCAGTGTTTGTGCTCCTGATCACTGTCCAGGGATCCCTGGGTTAGAGAGAGAGAGGGGGGAAATCAGCCAGTGTTCCTCTTGCTGATCACTGTCCAGTGATCCCTGGTTAATAGAGAGAGAGAACGGAAATCAGCCAGTTTTGCATCTCCTCATCACTGTCCAGTGATCCCTGGGTTAGAGAGAGCGAGGGGAAAGCAGGCAGTGTTCCTGCTCCTGATCACTGTCCAGTGATTCCTGGGTTAGAGAGATAAAAGCGAAATCAGCCAGGGTTCCTGCTCCTTATCCCTGTCCAGTGATCCCTAGGTTCGAGAGAGAGAGAGGGGGAATCAGCCAGGGTTCCAGCCTCTGATCACTGTCCAGTGATGCCTAGGTTAGAGAGAGAGAGAGGGGGAATCAGCCAGGGTTCCAGCTCCTGATCACTGTCCAGTGATCACTGGGTTAGCGAGAGACAGAGGGGAAATCAGCCAGAGTTTCTGCTCCTGATCACTGTCCAGTGATGCCTGGGTTCCTGCTCCTGATCACTGTCCAGTGATCCCTGGGTTAGAGAGAGAGAGGGGAAATCACCCAGGGTTCCTTCTCCTAATCGCTGGCCAGTGATCCCTGTGTTGAAGAGAGAGAGGGGGAAAATCAGCCAGTGTTCGTGCTCCTGATCACTGTGCAGGGATCCCTGGGTTAGAGAGAGAGAGACAGGGGAAATCAGCCAGTGTTGCTCTTCCTGATCACTGTCCAGTGATCCCTGGGTTAGAGAGAGAGAGGGGAAATCAGCCAGGTTATGCATCTCCTGATCACTGTCCAGTGATCCCTGGGTTAGGGAGAGAGAGAGGGGAAATCAGCCAGGGTTTCTGCTCCTGATCACTGTCCAGTGATCCCTAGGTTAGAGAGAGAGCAAGGGGATATCTGCCAGGGTTCCTGCTCCTGATCACTGTCCAGTGATCCCTGGGTTAGAGAGAGAGCAAGGGGATATCTGCCAGGGTTCCTGCTCCTGATCACTGTCCAGTGATCCCTAGGTTAGAGAGAGAGCAAGGGGATATCTGCCAGGGTTCCTGCTCCTGATCACTGTCCAGTGATCCCTAGGTTAGAGAGAGAGAGAGGGGGAATCAGCCAGGGTTCCAGCTCCTGATCACTGTCCAGTGATCCCTGGGTTAGAGAGAGAGCAAGGGGATATCTGCCAGGGTTCCTGCTCCTGATCACTGTCCAGTGATCCCTGAGTTAGATGGAGACAGAGGGGAAATCAGCCAGGGTTCCTGCTCCTGATCAATGTCCAGTGATCCCTGGGTTAGAGAGAGGGGAAATCAGCCAGAGATCCTGCTCCTGATCACTGTCTAGTGATGCCTTGGTTCCTGCTCCTGATCACTGTCCAGTGATCCCTGGGTTAGAGGGAGAGAGGGGAAATCAGGTAGGGTTCCTTCTCCTGATCGCTGGCCAGTGATCCCTGGGTTGAAGAGAGAGAGGGGGGAAATCAGCCAGTGTTCGTGCTCCTGATCACTGTCCAGTGATCCCTGGGTTAGAGAGAGAAGGGAAATCAGCCAGTGGTCCTGCTCCTGATCACTGTCCAGTGATCCCTTGGTTAGAGAGAGGGGAAATCATCCAGGGTTCCTGCTCCTGATCACTGTCCAGTGATCC
>NW_024470809.1:569803-597303 GCF_017639515.1 Carcharodon carcharias
CCCTATCTCTGTAACCTCTCAGCCCTACACTCCTCCCTATCTCTGTAACCTCCTCCAGCACCTACAGCCTACCCATCTCTGTAACCTCCTCCAGCCCCTACATCCCTCCCTATCTCTGTAACCTCCTCCAGCACCTACACCCTACCCATCTCTGTAACCTCCTCCAGCCCCTACACCCCTCCCTATCTCTGTAACCTCCTCCAGCCCCTACACCTCTCCCTATCTCTGTAACCTCCCAGCCCTACACCCCTCCCTATCTCTGTAACCTCCTCCAGCCCTACACCCTCCCTATCTCTGTAACCTCCTCCAGCCCCTACACCCCTCCCTATCTCTGTAACCTCCTCCAGCCCCTACACCCCTCCCTATCTCTGTAACCTCCTCCAGCACCTTAAAACCCTCCCTATCTCTGTAACCTCTCCAGCCCTACACCCCTCCCTATCTCTGTAACCTCCTCCAGCCCCTACACCCCTCCCTATCTCTGTAACCTCCTCCAGCCCCTACAACCCTCCCTATCTCTGTAACCTCCTCCAGCCCCTACACCCTCCTATCTCTGTAACCTCCTCCAGCCCCTACACCCTCCCTATCTCTGTAACCTCCTCCAGCCCTACACCCTCCCTATCTCTGTAACCTCCTCCAGCCCTACACCCCTCCCTATCTCTGTAACCTCCTCCAGCCCTACACCCCTCCTATCTCTGTAACCTCCTCCAGCCCCTACACCCTCCCTATCTCTGTAACCTCCTCCAGCCCCTACACCCTCCCTATCTCTGTAACCTCCTCCAGCCCCTACACCCCTCCTATCTCTGTAACCTCCTCCAGCCCTACACCCCTCCCTATCTCTGTAACCTCCTCCAGCCCTACACCCCTCCCTATCTCTGTAACCTCCTCCAGCCCCTACACCCTCCCTATCTCTGTAACCTCCTCCAGCCCTACACCCTCCCTATCTCTGTAACCTCCTCCAGCCCCTACACCCCTCCTATCTCTGTAACCTCCTCCAGCCCCTACACCCTCCCTATCTCTGTAACCTCCTCCAGCCCCTACACCCTCCCTATCTCTGTAACCTCCTCCAGCCCCTACACCCTCCCTATCTCTGTACCCTCTCCAGCCCTACACCCTCCCTATCTCTGTAACCTCCTCCAGCCCTACACCCCTCCCTATCTCTGTAACCTCCTCCAGCCCCTACAACCCTCCCTATCTCTGTAACCTCCTCCAGCCCTACACCCTCCCTATCTCTGTAACCTCCTCCAGCCCCTACAACCCTCCCTATCTCTGTAACCTCCTCCTGCAGCCCCTACACCCCTCCCTATCTCTGTAACCTCCTCCAGCCCCTACACCCTCCCTATCTCTGTAACCTCCTCCAGCCCCTACACCCTCCCTATCTCTGTAACCTCCTCCAGCCCTACACCCCTCCCTATCTCTGTAACCTCCTCCAGCCCCTACACCCTCCCTATCTCTGTAACCTCCTCCAGCCCTACAACCCTCCTATCTCTGTAACCTCCTCCAGCCCTACACCCCTCCCTATCTCTGTAACCTCCTCCAGCCCTACACCCCTCCCTATCTCTGTAACCTCCTCCAGCCCCTACACCCCTCCCTATCTCTGTAACCTCCTCCAGCCCTACACCCTCCCTATCTCTGTAACCTCCTCCAGCCCCTACACCCCTCCCTATCTCTGTAACCTCCTCCAGCCCCTACACCCCTCCCTATCTCTGTAACCTCCTCCAGCCCCTACACCCCTCCCTATCTCTGTAACCTCCTCCAGCCCCTACACCCTCCCTATCTCTGTAACCTCCTCCAGCCCTACACCCCTCCCTATCTCTGTAACTCCTCCAGCCCCTACACCCCTCCCTATCTCTGTAACCTCCTCCAGCCCCTACACCCCTCCCTATCTCTGTAACCTCCTCCAGCCCCTACACCCCTCCCTATCTCTGTAACCTCCTCCAGCCCTACACCCTCCCTATCTCTGTAACCTCCTCCAGCCCTACACCCCTCCCTATCTCTGTAACCTCCTCCAGCCCTACACCCCTCCCTATCTCTGTAACCTCCTCCAGCCCCTACACCCTCCCTATCTCTGTAACCTCCTCCAGCCCTACACCCCTCCCTATCTCTGTAACCTCCTCCAGCCCCTACACCCTCCCTATCTCTGTAACCTCCTCCAGCCCTACACCCCTCCCTATCTCTGTAACCTCCTCCAGCCCCTACACCCCTCCCTATCTCTGTAACCTCCTCCAGCCCCTACACCCTCCTATCTCTGTAACCTCCTCCAGCCCTACAACCCTCCTATCTCTGTAACCTCCTCCAGCCCTACACCCTCCCTATCTCTGTAACCTCCTCCAGCCCCTACACCCTCCCTATCTCTGTAACCTCCTCCAGCCCCTACACCCCTCCCTATCTCTGTAACCTCCTCCAGCCCCTACACCCCTCCCTATCTCTGTAACCTCCTCCAGCCCTACACCCTCCCTATCTCTGTAACTCCTCCAGCCCCTACACCCCTCCCTATCTCTGTAACCTCCTCCAGCCCTACACCCTCCCTATCTCTGTAACCTCCTCCAGCCCCTACAACCCTCCCTATCTCTGTAACCTCCTCCAGCCCCTACACCCTCCCTATCTCTGTAACCTCCTCCAGCCCCTACACCCCTCCTATCTCTGTAACCTCCTCCAGCCCTACACCCTCCCTATCTCTGTAACCTCCTCCAGCCCTACACCCCTCCCTATCTCTGTAACCTCCTCCAGCCCCTACACCCTCCCTATCTCTGTAACCTCCTCCAGCCCCTACACCCCTCCCTATCTCTGTAACCTCCTCCAGCCCCTACACCCCTCCCTATCTCTGTAACCTCCTCCAGCCCTACACCCCTCCCTATCTCTGTAACCTCCTCCAGCCCTACACCCTCCCTATCTCTGTAACCTCCTCCAGCCCCTACACCCTCCCTATCTCTGTAACCTCCTCCAGCCCTACACCCCTCCCTATCTCTGTAACCTCCTCCAGCCCCTACACCCTCCCTATCTCTGTAACCTCCTCCAGCCCCTACACCCTCCCTATCTCTGTAACTCCTCCAGCCCCTACACCCTCCTATCTCTGTAACCTCTCCAGCCCTACACCCTCCCTATCTCTGTAACTCCTCCAGCCCCTACACACTCCCTATCTCTGTAACCTCCTCCAGCCCCTACACCCTCCCTATCTCTGTAACCTCCTCCAGCCCCTACACCCTCCTATCTCTGTAACCTCCTCCAGCCCTACACCCTCCCTATCTCTGTAACCTCCTCCAGCCCCTACAACCCTCCCTATCTCTGTAACCTCCTCCAGCCCCTACACCCCTCCCTATCTCTGTAACCTCCTCCAGCCCCTACAACCCTCCCTATCTCTGTAACCTCCTCCAGCCCCTACACCCCTCACTACCTCTGTAACCTCCTCCAGCCCCTACACCCTCCCTACCTCTGTAACCTCCTCCAGCCCTACACCCTCCCTATCTTTGTAACCTCCTCCAGCCACTAAAACGCTCCCTATCTCTGTAACCTCCTCCAGACCTTACACCACTCCCTATCTCTGTACCTCCTCCAGCCCCTACACACTCCCTTCCTCTGTAACCTCCTCCAGTCACTACACACCTCCCTATCACGTAACCTCTTTCAGCCACAACGTGCCTATCTCTGTAACCTCCTCCAGCACCTACACCCCTCCCTATCTCTGTAACCTCCTCCAGCCCTACACCCCTCCCTATCTCTGTAACCTCCTCCAGCCCCTACACCCTCCTATCTCTGTAACCTCCTCAGCCCCTACACCCTCCCTATCTCTGTAACCTCCTCCAGCCCCTACACCCTCCCTATCTCTGTAACCTCCTCCAGCCCTACACCCCTCCCTATCTCTGTAACCTCCTCCAGCCCCTACACCCTCCCTATCTCTGTAACCTCCTCCAGCCCCTACACCCCTCCCTATCTCTGTAACCTCCTCCAGCCCTACACCCCTCCCTATCTCTGTAACCTCCTCCAGCCCTACACCCCTCCCTATCTCTGTAACCTCCTCCAGCCCCTACACCCCTCCCTATCTCTGTAACCTCCTCCAGCCCCTACACCCTCCCTATCTCTGTAACCTCCTCCAGCCCCTACAACCCTCCCTATCTCTGTAACCTCCTCCAGCCCCTACACCCTCCCTATCTCTGTAACCTCCTCCAGCCCCTACACCCCTCCCTATCTCTGTAACCTCCTCCAGCCCCTACACCCCTCCCTATCTCTGTAACCTCCTCCAGCCCCTACACCCCTCCCTATCTCTGTAACCTCCTCCAGCCCCTACACCCCTCCCTATCTCTGTAACCTCCTCCAGCCCCTACACCCTCTCTATCTCTGTAACCTCCTCCAGCCCCTACAACCTCCCTATCTCTGTAACCTCCTCCAGCCCCTAACCCTACCCTATCTCTGTGACCTCCTCCAGACCCTAAACCCTTTTTCTATCTGTGTAACCTCCTCCATCCGCTACGCCCGAACCCTATCACTGTAACCTCCTCCAGCCCCTACACCCCTCCCTATCTCTGTAACATCCTCCAGCCCCTACACCCTCCTATCTCTGTAACCTCCAGCCCTACAAACCTCCCTATCTCTGTAACCTCCTCCAGCCCCTACAACCCTCCCTATCTCTGTAACCTCCTCCAGCCCCTACACCCCTCCCTATCTCTGTAACCTCCTCCAGCCCTACACCCCTCCCTATCTCTGTAACCTCTCCAGCCCCTACACCCTCCCTATCTCTGTAACCTCCTCCAGCCCCTTCACCCTCCCTATCTCTGTAACCTCACCAGCCCCTACACCCTCCCTATCTCTGTAACCTCCTCCAGCCCCTACACCCCTCCCTATCTCTGTAACCTCCTCCAGCCCTACACCCCTCCCTATCTCTGTAACCTCCTCCAGCCCCTACACCCTCCCTATCTCTGTAACCTCCTCCAGCCCCTACACCCTCCCTATCTCTGTAACTCCTCCAGCCCCTACACCCTCCCTATCTCTGTAACCTCCTCCAGCCCCTACACCCTCCCTATCTCTGTAACCTCCTCCAGCCCTACACCCTCCCGATCTCTGTAACCTACACCAGCCCCTACACCCCTCCCTATCTCTGTAACCTCCACCAGCCCCTACACCCATCCCTTTCTCTGTAACCTCCTCCAGCCCCTACACCCCTCCTATCTCTGTAAACTCCTCCAGCCCCTACACCCATCCCTTTCTCTGTAACCTCCTCCAGCCCCTACACCCCTCCTATCTCTGTAACCTCCTCCAGGCCCTACACCCTCCCTATCTCTGTAACCTCCTCCAGCCCTACACACCCCTCCCTATCTCTGTAACCTCCTCCAGCCCTACACCTCCCTATCTCTGTAACCTCCTCCAGCCCCTACACCCTCCCTATCTCTGTAACCTCCTCCAGCCCCTACACCCTCCCTATCTCTGTAACCTCCTCCAGCCCTACACCCTCCTATCTCTGTAACCTCCTCCAGCCCTACACCCCTCCCTATCTCTGTAACCTCCTCCAGCCCTACACCCTCCCTATCTCTGTAACCTCCTCCAGCCCCTACACCCCTCCCTATCTCTGTAACCTCCTCCAGCCCCTACACCCTCCCTATCTCTGTAACCTCCTCCAGCCCCTACACCCCTCCCTATCTCTGTAACCTCCTCCAGCCCCTACACCCCTCCCTATCTCTGTAACCTCCTCCAGCCCCTACACCCCTCCCTATCTCTGTAACCTCCTCCAGCCCCTACACACCTCCCTATCTCTGTAACCTCCTCCAGCCCCTACACCCCTCCCTATCTCTGTAACCTCCTCCAGCCCTACACCCCTCCCTATCTCTGTAACCTCCTCCAGCCCCTACACCTCCCTATCTCTGTAACCTCCTCCAGCCCCTACACCCCTCCCTATCTCTGTAACCTCCTCCAGCCCTACACCCCTCCCTATCTCTGTAACCTCCTCCAGCCCTACACCCTCCCTATCTCTGTAACCTCCTCCAGCCCCTACACCCCTCCCTATCTCTGTAACCTCCTCCAGCCCCTACACCCCTCCCTATCTCTGTAACCTCCTCCAGCCCTACACCCTCCCTATCTCTGTAACCTCCTCCAGCCCCTACACCCTCCCTATCTCTGTAACCTCCTCCAGCCCCTACACCCTCCCTATCTCTGTAACCTCCTCCAGCCCCTACACCCCTCCCTATCTCTGTAACCTCCTCCAGCCCCTACACCCCTCCCTATCTCTGTAACCTCCTCCAGCCCTACACCCTCCCTATCTCTGTAACCTCCTCCAGCCCCTACACCCTCCCTATCTCTGTAACCTCCTCCAGCCCCTACACCCTCCCTATCTCTGTAACCTCCTCCAGCCCCTACACCCCTCCCTATCTCTGTAACCTCCTCCAGCCCTACACCCTCCCTATCTCTGTAACCTCCTCCAGCCCTACACCCCTCCCTATCTCTGTAACCTCCTCCAGCCCTACACCCTCCCTATCTCTGTAACCTCCTCCAGCCCCTACACCCCTCCCTATCTCTGTAACCTCCTCCAGCCCTACACCCTCCCTATCTCTGTAACCTCCTCCAGCCCTACACCCTCCCTATCTCTGTAACCTCCTCCAGCCCTACACCCCTCCCTATCTCTGTAACCTCCTCCAGCCCTACACCCCTCCCTATCTCTGTAACCTCCTCCAGCCCCTACACCCTCCCTATCTCTGTAACCTCCTCCAGCCCTACACCCTCCCTATCTCTGTAACCTCCTCCAGCCCCTACACCCTCCCTATCTCTGTAACCTCCTCCAGCCCTACACCCTCCCTATCTCTGTAACCTCCTCCAGCCCCTACACCCCTCCCTATCTCTGTAACCTCCTCCAGCCCCTACACCCTCCCTATCTCTGTAACCTCCTCCAGCCCTACACCCCTCCCTATCTCTGTAACCTCCTCCAGCCCTACACCCCTCCCTATCTCTGTAACCTCCTCCAGCCCCTACACCCCTCCCTATCTCTGTAACCTCCTCCAGCCCCTACACCCTCCCTATCTCTGTAACCTCCTCCAGCCCTACACCCCTCCCTATCTCTGTAACCTCCTCCAGCCCTACACCCCTCCCTATCTCTGTAACCTCCTCCAGCCCCACCACCTCCCTATCTCTGTAACCTCCTCCAGCCCCTACACCCTCCCTATCTCTGTAACCTCCTCCAGCCCCTACACCCTCCCTATCTCTGTAACCTCCTCCAGCCCCTACACCCTCCCTATCTCTGTAACCTCCTCCAGCCCCTACACCCTCCCTATCTCTGTAACCTCCTCCAGCCCTACACCCTCCCTATCTCTGTAACCTCCTCCAGCCCTACACCCCTCCCTATCTCTGTAACCTCCTCCAGCCCCTACACCCTCCCTATCTCTGTAACCTCCTCCAGCCCCTACACCCCTCCCTATCTCTGTAACCTCCTCCAGCCCCTACACCCTCCCTATCTCTGTAACCTCCTCCAGCCCCTACACCCTCCCTATCTCTGTAACCTCCTCCAGCCCCTACACCCTCCCTATCTCTGTAACCTCCTCCAGCCCCTACAACCCTCCCTATCTCTGTAACCTCCTCCAGCCCCTACACCCTCCCTATCTCTGTAACCTCCTCCAGCCCTACACCCTCCCTATCTCTGTAACCTCCTCCAGCCCCTACACCCTCCCTATCTCTGTAACCTCCTCCAGCCCCTACACCCCTCCCTATCTCTGTAACCTCCTCCAGCCCCTACACCCCTCCCTATCTCTGTAACCTCCTCCAGCCCCTACACCCCTCCCTATCTCTGTAACCTCCTCCAGCCCTACACCCTCCCTATCTCTGTAACCTCCTCCAGCCCCTACACCCTCCCTATCTCTGTAACCTCCTCCAGCCCCTACACCCCTCCCTATCTCTGTAACCTCCTCCAGCCCCTACACCCTCCCTATCTCTGTAACCTCCTCCAGCCCTACACCCTCCCTATCTCTGTAACCTCCTCCAGCCCCTACACCCTCCCTATCTCTGTAACCTCCTCCAGCCCTACACCCTCCCTATCTCTGTAACCTCCTCCAGCCCCTACACCCCTCCCTATCTCTGTAACCTCCTCCAGCCCCTACACCCTCCCTATCTCTGTAACCTCCTCCAGCCCTACACCCCTCCCTATCTCTGTAACCTCCTCCAGCCCCTACACCCCTCCCTATCTCTGTAACCTCCTCCAGCCCCTACACCCCTCCCTATCTCTGTAACCTCCTCCAGCCCCTACACCCCTCCCTATCTCTGTAACCTCCTCCAGCCCCTACACCCCTCCCTATCTCTGTAACCTCCTCCAGCCCCTACACCCCTCCCTATCTCTGTAACCTCCTCCAGCCCCTACACCCCTCCCTATCTCTGTAACCTCCTCCAGCCCCTACACCCTCCCTATCTCTGTAACCTCCTCCAGCCCCTACACCCTCCCTATCTCTGTAACCTCCTCCAGCCCCTACACCCCTCCCTATCTCTGTAACCTCCTCCAGCCCTACACCCCTCCCTATCTCTGTAACCTCCTCCAGCCCCTACACCCCTCCCTATCTCTGTAACCTCCTCCAGCCCCTACACCCTCCCTATCTCTGTAACTCCTCCAGCCCCTACACCCCTCCCTATCTCTGTAACCTCCTCCAGCCCTACACCCTCCCTATCTCTGTAACCTCCTCCAGCCCCTACACCCTCCCTATCTCTGTAACCTCCTCCAGCCCCTACACCCCTCCCTATCTCTGTAACCTCCTCCAGCCCCTACACCCTCCCTATCTCTGTAACCTCCTCCAGCCCTACACCCTCCCTATCTCTGTAACCTCCTCCAGCCCCTACACCCTCCCTATCTCTGTAACCTCCTCCAGCCCCTACACCCTCCCTATCTCTGTAACCTCCTCCAGCCCCTACACCCTCCCTATCTCTGTAACCTCCTCCAGCCCCTACACCCTCCCTATCTCTGTAACCTCCTCCAGCCCTACACCCCTCCCTATCTCTGTAACCTCCTCCAGCCCCTACACCCCTCCCTATCTCTGTAACCTCCTCCAGCCCCTACACCCCTCCCTATCTCTGTAACCTCCTCCAGCCCCTACACCCCTCCCTATCTCTGTAACCTCCTCCAGCCCCTACACCCCTCCCTATCTCTGTAACCTCCTCCAGCCCCTACACCCCTCCCTATCTCTGTAACCTCCTCCAGCCCCTACACCCCTCCCTATCTCTGTAACCTCCTCCAGCCCCTACACCCCTCCCTATCTCTGTAACCTCCTCCAGCCCCTACACCCCTCCCTATCTCTGTAACCTCCTCCAGCCCTACACCCCTCCCTATCTCTGTAACCTCCTCCAGCCCCTACACCCTCCCTATCTCTGTAACCTCCTCCAGCCCCTACAACCCTCCCTATCTCTGTAACCTCCTCCAGCCCCTACACCCTCCCTATCTCTGTAACCTCCTCCAGCCCTACACCCCTCCCTATCTCTGTAACCTCCTCCAGCCCCTACAACCCTCCCTATCTCTGTAACCTCCTCCAGCCCCTACAACCCTCCCTATCTCTGTAACCTCCTCCAGCCCCTACACCCTCCCTATCTCTGTAACCTCCTCCAGCCCCTACACCCTCCCTATCTCTGTAACCTCCTCCAGCCCCTACACCCCTCCCTATCTCTGTAACCTCCTCCAGCCCCTACACCCTCCCTATCTCTGTAACCTCCTCCAGCCCCTACACCCCTCCCAATCTCTGTAACCTCCTCCAGCCCCTACACCCTCCCTATCTCTGTAACCTCCTCCGGCCCCTACACCCTCCCTATCTCTGTAACCTCCTTCAGCCCCTACACCCTCCCTATCTCTGTAACCTCCTACAGCCCCCTACACCCCTCCCCATCTCTGTAACCTCCTCCAGCCCCTACACCCCTCCCTATCTCTGTAACCTCCTCCAGCCCCAACACCTCTCCCTATCTCTGTAACATCCTCCAGACCCTACACCCCTCCCTATCTCTGTAACCTCCTCCAGCCCCTACACCCCTCCCTATCTCTGTAACCTCCTCCAGCCCCTACACCCTCCCTATCTCTGTAACCTCCTCCAGCCCCTACACCCTCCCTATCTCTGTAACCTCCTCCAGCCCCTACACCCTCCCTATCTCTGTAACCTCCTCCAGCCCCTACACCCCTCCCTATCTCTGTAACCTCCTCCAGCCCTACACCCCTCCCTATCTCTGTAACCTCCTCCAGCCCCTACACCCTCCCTATCTCTGTAACCTCCTCCAGCCCCTACACCCCTCCCTATCTCTGTAACCTCCTCCAGCCCCTACACCCCTCCCTATCTCTGTAACCTCCTCCAGCCCCTACACCCCTCCCTATCTCTGTAACCTCCTCCAGCCCCTACACCCCTCCCTATCTCTGTAACCTCCTCCAGCCCTACACCCCTCCCTATCTCTGTAACCTCCTCCAGCCCCTACACCCTCCCTATCTCTGTAACCTCCTCCAGCCCCTACACCCCTCCCTATCTCTGTAACCTCCTCCAGCCCCTACACCCTCCCTATCTCTGTAACCTCCTCCAGCCCCTACACCCCTCCCTATCTCTGTAACCTCCTCCAGCCCCTACACCCTCCCTATCTCTGTAACCTCCTCCAGCCCCTACACCCTCCCTATCTCTGTAACCTCCTCCAGCCCTACACCCTCCCTATCTCTGTAACCTCCTCCAGCCCCTACACCCTCCCTATCTCTGTAACCTCCTCCAGCCCCTACACCCCTCCCTATCTCTGTAACCTCCTCCAGCCCCTACACCACTCCCTATCTCTGTAACCTCCTCCAGCCCCTACACCCCTCCCTATCTCTGTAACCTCCTCCAGCCCCTACACCCCTCCCTATCTCTGTAACCTCCTCCAGCCCCTACACCCTCCCTATCTCTGTAACCTCCTCCAGACCCCTACACCCCTCCCTATCTCTGTATCCTACTGCAGACCTACACCCCTCCCTATCTCTGTAACCCCCTCCAGCCCCTACAACCCTCCCTATCTCTGTAACCTACACCAGCCCCCAACACCCCTCCCTATCCCTGTAACCTCCTGCAGAACTACACCCCTCCCTATCTCTGTAACCTCCTCCAGCCCCAACAACCCTCCCTATCTCTGTAACCTCCTCCAGCCCTACACCCCTCCCTATCTCTGTAACCTCCTCCAGCCCCTACACCCCTCCCTATCTCTGTAAACTCCTCCAGCTCCTACAACCCTCCCTATCTCTGTAACCTCCTCCAGCCCCTACACCCCTCCCTATCTCTGTAACCTCCTCCAGCCCCTACACCCTCCCTATCTCTGTAACCTCCTCCAGCCCCTACACCCTCCCTATCTCTGTAACCTCCTCCAGCCCCTACACCCCTCCCTATCTCTGTAACCTCCTCCAGCCCCTACACCCCTCCCTATCTCTGTAACCTCCTCCAGCCCCTACACCCCTCCCTATCTCTGTAACCTCCTCCAGCCCCTACACCCCTCCCTATCTCTGTAACCTCCTCCAGCCCTACACCCCTCCCTATCTCTGTAACCTCCTCCACCCCTACACCCCTCCCTATCTCTGTAACCTCCAGCCCCTACACCCCTCCCTATCTCTGTAACCTCCTCCAGCCCCTACACCCCTCCCTATCTCTGTAACCTCCTCCAGCCCCTACACCCCTCCCTATCTCTGTAACCTCCTCCAGCCCTACACCCGTCCCTATCTCTGTAACCTCCTCCAGCCCCTACACCCCTCCCTATCTCTGTAACCTCCTCCAGCCCCTACACCCCTCCCTATCTCTGTAACCTCCTCCAGCCCCTACAACCCTCCTTATCTCTGTAAACTCCTCCAGCCCCTACACCCCTCCCTATCTCTGTAAACTCCTCCAGCCCCTAAACCCCTCCCTATCTCTGTAACCTCCTCCAGCCCCTACACCCCTCCCTATCTCTGTAACCTCCTCCAGCCCCTACAACCCTCCCCTATCTCTGTAACCTCCTCCAACCCACCATATCTCTGTAACCTCCTCCAGCCCCTACACCCCTCCCTATCTCTGTAAACTCCTCCAGCCCCTACACCCTCCCTATCTCTGTAACCTCCTCCAGCCCCTACACCTCCTCCCTATCTCTGTAACCTCCTCCAGCCCCTACACTCCCTCCCTATCTCTGTAACCTCCTCCAGCCCCTACACCCTCCCTATCTCTGTAACCTCCTCCAGCCCCTACACCCCTCCCTATCTCTGTAACCTCCTCCAGCCCCTACACCCCTCCCTATCTCTGTAACCTCCTCCAGCCCCTACACCCCTCCCTATCTCTGTAACCTCCTCCAGCCCCTACACCCCTCCCTATCTCTGTAACCTCCTCCAGCCCCTACACCCCTCCCTATCTCTGTAACCTCCTCCAGCCCCTACACCCCTCCCTATCTCTGTAACCTCCTCCAGCCCCTACACCCTCCCTATCTCTGTAACCTCCTCCAGCCCCTACACCCCTCCCTATCTCTGTAACCTCCTCCAGCCCCTACACCCCTCCCTATCTCTGTAACCTCCTCCAGCCCCTACACCCCTCCCTATCTCTGTAACCTCCTCCAGCCCCTACACCCCTCCCTATCTCTGTAACCTCCTCCAGCCCCTACACCCCTCCCTATCTCTGTAACCTCTCCAGCCCCTACACCCCTCCCTATCTCTGTAACCTCCTCCAGCCCCTACACCCCTCCCTATCTCTGTAACCTCCTCCAGCCCCTACACCCCTCCCTATCTCTGTAACCTCCTCCAGCCCCTACACCCCTCCCTATCTCTGTAACCTCCTCCAGCCCCTACACCCCTCCCTATCTCTGTAACCTCCTCCAGCCCTACACCCCTCCCTATCTCTGTAACCTCCTCCAGCCCCTACACCCCTCCCTATCTCTGTAACCTCCTCCAGCCCCTACACCCCTCCCTATCTCTGTAACCTCCTCCAGCCCCTACACCCCTCCCTATCTCTGTAACCTCCTCCAGCCCCTACACCCCTCCCTATCTCTGTAACCTCCTCCAGCCCCTACACCCCTCCCTATCTCTGTAACCTCCTCCAGCCCCTACACCCCTCCCTATCTCTGTAACCTCCTCCAGCCCCTACACCCCTCCCTATCTCTGTAACCTCCTCCAGCCCCTACAACCCTCCCTATCTCTGTAACCTCCTCCAGCCCCTACAACCCTCCCTATCTCTGTAACCTCCTCCAGCCCCTACAACCCTCCCTATCTCTGTAACCTCCTCCAGCCCCTACACCCCTCCCTATCTCTGTAACCTCCTCCAGCCCCTACACCCCTCCCTATCTCTGTAACCTCCTCCAGCCCCTACACCCCTCCCTATCTCTGTAACCTCCTCCAGCCCCTACACCCTCCCTATCTCTGTAACCTCCTCCAGCCCTACACCCCTCCCTATCTCTGTAACCTCCTCCAGCCCTTACACCTCTCCCTATCTCTGTAACCTCCTCCAGGCCCCTACAACCCTCCCTATCTCTGTAACCTCCTCCAGTCCCTATTCCACTCACTATCTCTGTAACCTCCTCCAGCCCCTACACCCCTCCCTATCTCTGTAACCTCCTCCAGCCCCTACACCCCTCCCTATCTCTGTAACCTCCTCCAGCCCCTACACCCCTCCCTATCTCTGTAACCTCCTCCAGCCCCTACAACCCTCCCTATCTCTGTAACCTCCTCCAGCCCCTACACCCCTCCCTATCTCTGTAACCTCCTCCAGCCCCTACACCCCTCCCTATCTCTGTAACCTCCTCCAGCCCCTACACCCCTCCCTATCTCTGTAACCTCCTCCAGCCCCTACACCCCTCCCTATCTCTGTAACCTCCTCCAGCCCCTACACCCCTCCCTATCTCTGTAACCTCCTCCAGCCCCTACACCCTCCCTATCTCTGTAACCTCCTCCAGCCCCTACACCCCTCCCTATCTCTGTAACCTCCTCCAGCCCCTACAACCCCTCCCTATCTCTGTAACCTCCTCCAGCCCCTACACCCCTCCCTATCTCTGTAACCTCCTCCAGCCCCTACACCCCTCCCTATCTCTGTAACCTCCTCCAGCCCCTACACCCCTCCCTATCTCTGTAACCTCCTCCAGCACCACAACCCTCCCTATCTCTGTAACCTCCTCCAGACCCCTACATCCCTCCCTATCTCTGTAACCTCCTCCAGCCCCTACACCCCTCCCTATCTCTGTAACCTCCTCCAGCCTCTACACCCCTCCCTATCTCTGTAACCTCCTCCAGCCCCTACACCCCTCCCTATCTCTGTAACCTCCTCCAGCCCCCTACACCCCTCCCTATCTCTGTAACCTCCTCCAGCCCCTACACCCCTCCCTATCTCTGCAACCTCCTCCAGCCCCTACATCCCTCCCTATCTCTGTAACCTCCTCCTGCCCCTACACCCCTCCCTATCTCTGTAACCTCCTCCAACCCCAAAACCCTCCCTATCTCTGTAACCACCTCCGGGCCCTCCACCCCTCCCTATCTCTGTAACCTCCTCCAGTCCCTATATCCCTCCCTATCTCTGTAACCTCCTCCAGCCCCTATACCCCTCCCTATCTCTGTAACCTCCTCCAGCCCCTACAGCCCTCCCTATCTCTGTAACCTCCTCCAAACCCTACACCCCTCCCTATCTCTGTAACCTCCTCCAGCCCCTACACCCCTCCCTATCTCTGTAACCTCCTCCAGCCCCTACACCCCTCCCTATCTCTCTAACCTCCTCCAGCCCCCTACACCCCTCCCTATCTCTGTAACCTCCTCCAGCCCCTACACCCCTCCCTATCTCTGTAACCTCTTCCAGCCCCTACACCTCTCCCTATCTCTGTAACCTCCTCCAGACCCCTACATCCCTCCCTATCTCTGTAACCTCCTCCAGCCCCTACACCCCTCCCTATCTCTGTAACCTCCTCCAGCCTCTACACCCCTCCCTATCTCTGTAACCTCCTCCAGCCCCTACACCCCTCCCTATCTCTGTAACCTCCTCCAGCCCCTACACCCCTCCCTATCTCTGTAACCTCCTCCAGCCTCTACACCCCTCCCTATCTCTGTAACCTCCTCCAGCCCCTACACCCCTCCCTATCTCTGCATCCTCCTCCAGCCCCTACATCCCTCCCTATCTCTGTAACCTCCTCCAACCCCAAAACCCTCCCTATCTCTGTAACCACCTCCAGGCCCTACACCCCTCCCTATCTCTGTAACCTCCTCCTGCCCCTACATCCCTCCCTATATCTGTAACCTCCTCCAGCCCCTACATCCCTCCCTATCTCTGTAACCTCCTCCAGCCCCTACACACCTCCCTATCTCTGTAACCTCCTCCAGCCCCAAATCCCATCCCTATCTCTGTAACCTCCTCCAGCCCCTACAGCCCTCCCTATCTCTGTAACCTCCTCCAAACCCTACACCCCTTCCTATCTCTGTAACCTCCTCCAGCCCCTACACCCCTCCCTATCTCTGTAACCTCCTCCAGCACCTACACCCTTCCCTATCTCTGTAACCTCGCCCAGGCCCTACAACCCTCCCTATCTCTGTAACCACCGCCAGCACCTACACCCCTCCCTATCTCTGTAACCTCCTCCAGCCCCTACACCCCTCCCTATCTCTGTAATCTCCTCCAGTCCCTACACCCCTCCCTATCTCTGTAAACTCCTCCAGCCCCTACACCCCTCCCTATCTCTGTAATCTCCTCCAGTCCCTACAATCCTCCCTATCTCTGTAAACTCCTCCAGCCCCTACAACCCTCCCGATCTCTGTAACCTCCTCCAGCCCCTACAACCCTCCCTATCTCTGTAACCTGCTCCAGCCCCTACACCCCTCCCTATCTCTGTAACCTCCTCCAACCCCTACACCCCTCCCTATCTCTGTAAACTCCTCCAGCCCCTACATCCCTCCCTATCTCTGTAACTCCTCCAGCCCCAAATCCCATCCCTATCTCTGTAACCTCCTCCAGCCCCTACACCCCTCCCTATCTCTGTAACCTCCTCCAGCCCCTACACTCCTCCCTATCTCTGTAATCTCCTCCAGCCCCTACACTCCTCCCTATCTCTGTAACCTCCTCCAGCCCCTACACCCCTCCCTATCTCTGTAACCTCCTCCAGCCCCTACAACCCTCCCTATCTCTGTAACCTCCTCCAGCCCCTACACCCCTCCCTATCTCTGTAACCACCTCCAGCCCCTACACCCCTCCCTATCTCTGTAACCTCCTCCAGGCCCTACAACCCTCCCTATCTCTGTAACGTCCTCCAAACCCTACACCCCTCCCTATCTCTGTAACCTCCTCCAGCCCCTACACCCCTCCCTATCTCTGTAACCTCCTCCAGCCCCTACAACCTTCCCTATCTCTGTAACCTCCTCCCGCACCTACAGCCCTCCCTATCTCTGTAACCTCCTCCAGCCCCTACAACCATCCCTATCTCTGTAACCTCCTCCAGCCCCAACACCCCTCCCTATCTCTGTAACCTCCTCCAGCCCCTACACCCCTCCCTATCTCTGTAACCTCCTCCGGCCCGTACACCCCTCCATATCTCTGTAACCTCCCCCAGCCCCTACACCCCTCCCTATCTCTGTAACCTCCTCCAGCCCCTTCACCCCTCCCTATCTCTGTAACCTCCTCCAGTCCCTACACCCCTCCCTATCTCTGTAACCTCCTCCAGCACCTACACCCCTCCCTATCTCTGTAACTTCCTCCAGCCCCTACACCCCTCCCTATCTCTGTAACCTCCTCCAGCCCCTACACCCCTCCCTATCTCTGTAACCTCCTCCAGCCCTACAACCCTCCCTATCTCTGTAACCTCCTCCAAGCCCTACACCCCTCCCTATCTCTGTAACCTCCTCCAGCCCCTACACCCCTCCCTATCTCTGTAACCTCCTCCAGTCCCTACACCACTCCCTATCTCTGTAACCTCCTCCAGCCCCTACACCCCTCCCTATCTCTGTAATCTCCTCCAGTCCCTACAACCCTCCCTATCTCTGTAACCTCCTCCAGCCCCTACAACCCTCCCGATCTCTGTAACCTCCTCCAGCCCCTACAACCCTCCCTATCTCTGTAACCTGCTCCAGCCCCTACACCCCTCCCTATCTCTGTAACCTCCTCCAACCCCTACACCCCTCCCTATCTCTGTAACCTCCTCCAGCCCCTACAACCCTCCCTATCTCTGTAACCTCCTCCAGCCCCAAACCCCTCCCTATCTCTGTAACCTCCTCCAGCCCCTACACCCCTCCCTATCTCTGTAACCTCCTCCAGCCCCTACACTCCTCCCTATCTCTGTAACCTCCTCCAGCCCCTACACTCCTCCCTATCTCTGTAACCTCCTCCAGCCCCTACACCCCTCCCTATCTCTGTAACCCTCCTCCAGCCCCTACAACCCTCCCTATCTCTGTAACCTCCTCCAGCCCCTACACCCCTCCCTATCTCTGTAACCACCTCCAGCCCCAAAACCCCTCCCTATCTCTGTAACCTCCTCCAGCCACTACACCACTCCCTATCTCTGTAACGTCCTCCAAACCCTACACCCCTCCCTATCTCTGTAACCTCCTCCAGCCCCTACACCCCTCCCTATCTCTGTAACCTCCTCCAGCCCCTACAACATCCCTATCTCTGTAACCTCCTCCCGCACCTACAGCCCTCCCTATCTCTGTAACCTCCTCCAGCCCCTACACCACTCCCTATCTCTGTAACCTCCTCCAGCACCAACACCCCTCCCTATCTCTGTAACCTCCTCCAGCCCCTACACCCCTCCCTATCTCTGTAACCTCCTCCAGCCCCGTACACCCCTCCATATCTCTGTAACCTCCCCCAGCCCCTACACCCCTCCCTATCTCTGTAACCTCCTCCAGCCCCTTCACCCCTCCCTATCTCTGTAACCTCCTCCAGTCCCTACATCCCTCCCTATCTCTGTAACCTCCTCCAGCACCTACACCCCTCCCTATCTCTGTAACCTCCTCCTGCCCCTACATCCCTCCCTATCTCTCTAACCTCCTCCAGCCCCTTCACCCCTCCCTATCTCTGTAACCTCCTCCAGCCCCTACACCCCTCCCTATCTCTGTAACCTCCTCCAGCCCCAAATCCCATCCCTATCTCTGTAACCTCCTCCAGCCCCTACACCCCTCCCTATCTCTGTAACCCCCTCCAGCCCCTACACCCCTCCCTATCTCTGTAACCTCCTCCAGCCCCTACACCCCTCCCTATCTCTGTTACCTCCTCCATCCCCTACACCCCTCCCTATCTCTGTAACCTCCTCCAGCCCCTACACCCTCCCTATCTCTGTAACCTCCTCCAGCCCCTACAACTCTCCCTATCTCTGTAACCTCCTGCAGACCATACAACACTCCCTATCTGTGTATCCTCTCCAGCCCCTACACCCCACCCTATGTCTGTTACGTCCTCCAGCCCCAACAACGCTCCCTACCTCTGGTAACCACCTCCAGCCCCTACACCCCTCCCTATCTCTGTAACCTCTTCCAGCACCTACACCCCTCCCTATCTCTGTAACCTCCTCCAGCCCCTACAGCCTCCCTATCTCTGTAACCTCTTCCAGCCCCTACACCTCTCCCTATCTCTGTAACCTCCTCCAGCACCTACAACCCTCCCTATCTCTGTAACCTCCTCCAACCCCTACACCCCTCCCTATCTCTGTAACCTCCTCCAGCCCCTACACCCCTCCCTATCTCTGTAACCTCCTCCAGCCCCTACACCCCTCCCTATCTCTGCACCCTCCTCCAGCCCCTACATCCCTCCCTATCTCTGTAACCTCCTCCTGCCCCTACACCCCTCCCTATCTCTGTAACCTCCTCCAACCCCAAAACCCTCCCTATCTCTGTAACCACCTCCGGGCCCTCCACCCCTCCCTATCTCTGTAACCTCCTCCAGTCCCTATATCCCTCCCTATCTCTGTAACCTCCTCCAGCCCCTATACCCCTCCCTATCTCTGTAACCTCCTCCAGCCCCTACAGCCCTCCCTATCTCTGTAACCTCCTCCAGCCCCTACACCCTCCCTATCTCTGTAACCTCTTCCAGCCCCTACACCTCTCCCTATCTCTGTAACCTCCTCCAGCACCTACAACCCTCCCTATCTCTGTAACCTCCTCCAACCCCTACACCCCTCCCTATCTCTGTAACCTCCTCCAGCCCCCTACAACACTCCCTATCTCTGTATCCTCTTCCAGCCCCTACACCCCTCCCTATCTCTGTAACCTCCTCCAACCCCTACATCCCTCCCTATCTCTGTAACCTCCTCCAGCCCCTACAACACTCCCTATCTCTGTAACCTCCTCCAGCCCCTACACTCCTCCCTATCTCTGTAACCTCCTCCAGCCCCTACACCCCTCCCTATCTCTGTAACCCCCTCCAGCCCCAAAACCCTCCCTATCTCTGTAACCGCCTCCAGCCCCTACACCCCTCCCTATCTCTGTAACCTCCTCCAGCCCCTACACCCCTCCCTATCTCTCTAACCTCCTCCAGCCCCCTACACCCCTCCCTATCTCTGTAACCTCCTCCAGCCCCTACACCCCTCCCTATCTCTGTAACCTCCTCCAGCCCCTACACCCTCCCTATCTCTGTAACCTCTTCCAGCCCCTACACCTCTCCCTATCTCTGTAACCTCCTCCAGCACCTACAACCCTCCCTATCTCTGTAACCTCCTCCAACCCCTACACCCCTCCCTATCTCTGTAACCTCCTCCAGCCCCCTACAACACTCCCTATCTCTGTATCCTCTTCCAGCCCCTACACCCCTCCCTATCTCTGTAACCTCCTCCAGCCCCTACAGCCCTCCCTATCTCTCTAACCTCCTCCAGCCCCCTACACCCCTCCCTATCTCTGTAACCTCCTCCAGCCCCTACACCCCTCCCTATCTCTGTAACCTCCTCCAGCCCCTACAGCCCTCCCTATCTCTGTAACCTCTTCCAGCCCCTACACCTCTCCCTATCTCTGTAACCTCCTCCAGCCCCTACAACCCTCCCTATCTCTGTTACCTCCTTCAACCCCTAAAACCCTCCCTATCTCTGTAACCTCCTCCAACCCCCTACACGCCTCCCTATCTCTGTAACCTCCTCCAGCCCCTACACCCCTCCCTATCTCTGTACCCTCCTCCAGCCCCTACATCCCTCCCTATCTCTGTAACCTCCTCCAGCCCCTACACCCCTCCCTATCTCTGTAACCTCCTCCAGCCACAAAACCCTCCCCATCTCTGTAACCACCTCCAGCCCTACACCCCTCCCTATCTCTGTAACCTCCTCCAGCCCCAAAACCCTCCCTATCTCTGTAACCTCCTCCAGCCCCTACACCCCTCCCTATCTCTGTAACCTCCTCCAGAACCCTACATCCCTCCCTATCTCTATAACCTCCTCCAGCCGCTACACCCCTCCCTATCTCTGTAACCTCCTCCAGCCCCTACACCCCTCCCTATCTCTGTAACCTCCTCCAGCCCCTACACCCCTCCCTATCTCTGCAACCTCCTCCAGCCCCTACACCCCTCCCTATCTCTGCAACCTCCTCCAGCCCCTACACCCCTCCCTATCTCTGTAACCTCCTCCAGCCCCTACAACCCTCCCTATCTTTGTAACCTCCTCCAGCCCCAATTCCATCCCTATCTCTGTAACCTCCTCCAGCCCCTACAACCCCTCCCTATCTCTGTAACCCCCTCCAACCCCAAAACCCTCCCTATCTCTGTAACCTCCTCCAAGTCCCTACACCCCTCACTATCTCTGTAACCTCCTCCAGCCCCTACACCCATCCCTATCTCTGTAACCTCCTCCAGCCCCTACACCCCTCCCTATCTCTGTAACCTCCGACAGCCCCTACACCACTCCATCCCTCTGTAAACTCCTCCACCACCTACACCCCTCCCTATCTCTGTAACCTCCTCCAGCCACTCCACCCCTCACTATTTCTGTAACCTCCTCCAGCCCCTACACCCCTCCCTATCTCTGTAACCTCCTCCAGCCCCTACAACCATTCCTATCTCTGTAACCTCCTAAAGTCCCTACACCCCTCCCTATCTCTGTAAACACCTCCAGCCCCCTACAACACTCCCTATCTCTGTATCCTCTTCCAGCCCCTACACCCCTCCCTATCTCTGTAACCTCCTCCAGCCCCTACACCCCTCCCTATCTCTCTAACCTCCTCCAGCCCCCTACACCCCTCCCTATCTCTGTAACCTCCTCCAGCCCCTACACCCCTCCCTATCTCTGTAACCTCCTCCAGCCCCTACACCCTCCCTATCTCTGTAACCTCTTCCAGCCCCTACACCTCTCCCTATCTCTGTAACCTCCTCCAGCACCTACAACCCTCCCTATCTCTGTAACCTCCTCCAACCCCTACACCCCTCCCTATCTCTGTAACCTCCTCCAGCCCCCTACAACACTCCCTATCTCTGTATCCTCTTCCAGCCCCTACACCCCTCCCTATCTCTGTAACCTCCTCCAACCCCTACATCCCTCCCTATCTCTGTAACCTCCTCCAGCCCCTACAACACTCCCTATCTCTGTAACCTCCTCCAGCCCCTACACTCCTCCCTATCTCTGTAACCTCCTCCAGCCCCTACACCCCTCCCTATCTCTGTAACCCCCTCCAGCCCCAAAACCCTCCCTATCTCTGTAACCTCCTCCAGCCTCCTACATCCCCTCCCTATCTCTGTAACCTCCTCCAGACCCTACATCCCTCCCTATCTCTATAACCTCCTCCAGCCGCTACACCCCTCCCTATCTCTGTAACCTCCTCCAGCCCCTACACCCCTCCCTATCTCTGTAACCTCCTCCAGCCCCTACACCCCTCCCTATCTCTGCAACCTCCTCCAGCCCCTACACCCCTCCCTATCTCTGCAACCTCCTCCAGCCCCTACACCCCTCCCTATCTCTGTAACCTCCTCCAGCCCCTACAACCCTCCCTATCTTTGTAACCTCCTCCAGCCCCAATTCCATCCCTATCTCTGTAACCTCCTCCAGCCCCTACACCCCTCCCTATCTCTGTAACCCCCTCCAACCCCAAAACCCTCCCTATCTCTGTAACCTCCTCCAGGTCCTACACCCCTCCCTATCTCTGTAACCTCCTCCAGACCCCTACATCCCTCCCTATCTCTGTAACCTCCTCCAGCCCCTACACCCCTCCCTATCTCTGTAACCTCCTCCAGCCCCTACAACACTCCATGTCTCTGTAAGCTCCTCCAGCGCCTACACCCCTCCCTATCTCTGTAACCTCCTCCAGCCCCTCCACCCCTCCCTATATCTGTGACCTCCTCCAGCCTCTACAACCTTCCCTATCTCTGTAACCTCCTCCAGCCCCTCCACCCCTCCCTATCTCTGTAACCTCCTCCAGCCCCCTACACCCCTCCCTTTCTCTGTAACCTCTTCCAGCCCCTACACCCCTCCCTATATCTGTTACCTCCTACAACCCTCCGAGATCTCTCCGCTCCTCCGATTCCGGCCTCTTGAGCATCCCCTGATTCCCATCGCTCCCCCATTGGCGGCCGGGCCTTCAGCTGCCTGCGGAGGGCCCTAAGCTCTGTAAATCCCTCTCTCAACCTCTGCACTACCACCCCCTCCCCCCTCCTCTCTCTCTCTCTCTGTTGTAACCCGTGGTGTAATACACATTTTAAGAGAGTGTGAGCATGTTGACTGGGTGACTGTGAGTGCCAATAGCTGTGTCGGGCGGACTAAGCCGGGTAACGTTAGTCTGGAGTACAGTCTGGTTGGAGAAGCCCACACCGTGTTGGTGCTGTGGTGCCTGTGTACATAAAGAGTTGGCGCTTCATTTCCTATCAGTCCCTGCGTCTGCTGTATGTTGTAAACCACTCACCCGCCGACAGGTAAGGGTGCAACCGGTTTACAGGCAAAGCAACCCCACCATAAACCGTACCAACTGGCGACGAGGCCAAACAGCACCAGTCAACGCCACCAAGGAAAGCCGCAGAAGCTGAACTGTACTGAAGTAGCCGTGTCTGCAGGCCGAGTAAGTACGTTATATTGTAAGTGCTTACCATAGTCATCAAAGGTACCGTGCTCCGGTACGCCGCAATTTGATCAGACCGCCGATGACTGGTCACGTCATGTCGGGGGAGGAGAAGAGGCGAGCAATCCTCCAGTCGACACGTGGCAGTAAAACGTACGGCCAAATTTGGAGCCTTATCGGCGCCCAGCCCCCCAGATTCCAAGAGCTTTGATGAGTTGGTGAATCTGGTGCAAAGCCTTTCTCGGCCAAAACCCTTGGTAACAGCGCAGACTTTAAAATTTGATTCGAGGGCGTCGCGGCCCTCGAGAGACAGTCGCTGGCTATGTAGCAGCCTCAAAACAGCCGACAGAGCACTGAGAGTCCGGGCCGTCGATAAACGACATGGTAAGAGACCGATTAGTGTGTGAGATTAATGAAGGCGCCATTCGATAAAGTCAGAAACAAATTTAGGCTTCGGCAAGTTGCCGGAACTGGTGCTCGCTATGGAGACTGGAATCTGGGGCATTGAGCGCAGGTAAGACTACAAATTAGGCTGTCCGTTTTTCTGCCACGTGTCGACTGGAGGATTGCTCGCCTCTTCTCCTCCCCCGACATGACGTGACCAGTCATCGGCGGTCTGATCAAATTGCGGCGTACCGGAGCACGGTACCTTTGATGACTATGGTAAGCACTTACAATGTAACGTACTTACAGTCAGCCTGCAGGTGGTGTCGACCGGTGCTGTTTGGCCTCGTCGCCAGTTGTTACGGTTTAGGGTGGGGTTGCTTTGCCTGCGAACCGGTTGCAACGCTTAACAGCCACCACTCACAGACCAGCAATGGGCCCGGACAGAGAAAGCCCACAATAATAACGGCCGAAACGGAACCAGACCGCCCACCAACGGAGGACAATTTAACAGGACGCCGAGCGTCCCTACCGCCCTCGCGATGGGTGCGTTATGGGATACTGCGAAGAGAGATTGAGGCCAAGGTTCAAGCAGGAAGGGCAGGGGGCAGCGAAATGCATATCAGGGAGGTAGCAGGAGAAACGCAGTCAGGTATTTACTCGCTACACACCTTTAAAAATGGGTGAAACAGAGCCAACCTCCGGGACTCACAGTGGCAGCCAACCCACTGGACTGGAGGTGGGTACAGGAGCGAATCCGACAGTCGGTTTAAGCCTCTGAATAGAGGCTGGATTAAAAGGCATCCTTAAAGACGTGTGAGTGAAGGGTTCCAGCGCGGGGTGGAAACCCCAGTCTGTTTATTTACCACCCCCACCCCCCCCCACCCCCTGGATGGTGGTCGCAGGAGAGGGTCCAACTCTCCTTGGCCGGAGATGGCTGAAGGAAGTGAAGTTGGAGCTGACCGGGACTTTCCAACTCTGAATGAAAGATCAGCGAGGGTTGTTACAGTAACCTGCCCCCTGGGGAAGGGCTGGGGAAGGTTCGGCGTGGGGGTGCGGGGTGCAAGTTAAAATCCAGGTGGATCCTGGAGCGGCTCCCAGGGCCTCGAAGGCGAGGCTAGTCCCCGATGCATTGCCAGAAACTCTGTCTGTCTGTCTCTCTGTCTGTCTGTGTCTCTGTCTGTGTCTCTGTCTGTGTCTCTGTCTGTGTCTCTGTCTGTCTCTCTGTCTGTCTCTCTGTCTGTCTCTCTGTCTGTCTCTCTGTCTGTCTCTCTGTCTGTCTCTGTCTCTCTCTGCCTGTCTCTCTCTCTGCCTGTCTCTCTCTATCTGCCTGTCTCTCTCTATCTGCTTGTCTCTCTCTCTCTGCCTGTCTTTCGCTCTCTCTCTCTGCCTGTCTTTCGCTCTCTCTCTCTGCCTGTCTCTCGCTCTCTCTCGCTGCCTGTCTCTCGCTCTCTCTCGCTGCCTGTCTCTCGCTCTCTCTCGCTGCCTGTCTCTCGCTCTCTCTCGCTGCCTGTCTCTCGCTCTCTCTCGCTGCCTGTCTCTCGCTCTCTCTCGCTGCCTGTCTCTCGCTCTCTCTCGCTGCCTGTCTCTCGCTCTCTCTCGCTGCCTGTCTCTCGCTCTCTCTCGCTGCCTGTCTCTCGCTCTCTCTCGCTGCCTGTCTCTCGCTCTCTCTCGCTGCCTGTCTCTCGCTCTCTCTCGCTGCCTGTCTCTCGCTCTCTCTCGCTGCCTGTCTCTCGCTCTCTCTCTCTGCCTGTCTCTCGCTCTCTCTCTCTGCCTGTCTCTCGCTCTCTCTCTCTGCCTGTCGCTCGCTCTCTCTCTCTGCCTGTCTCTCGCTCTCTCTCTCTGCCTGTCTCTCGCTCTCTCTCTCTGCCTGTCTCTCGCTCTCTCTCTCTGCCTGTCTCTCGCTCTCTCTCTCTGCCTGTCTCTCGCTCTCTCTCTCTGCCTGTCTCTCGCTCTCGCTCTCTGCCTGTCTCTCGCTCTCGCTCTCTGCCTGTCTCTCGCTCTCGCTCTCTGCCTGTCTCTCGCTCTCGCTCTCTGCCTGTCTCTCGCTCTCGCTCTCTGCCTGTCTCTCGTTCTCTCTCTGCCTGTCTCTCGCTCTCTCTCTCTGCCTGTCTCTCGCTCTCTCTCTCTGCCTGTCTCTCGCTCTCTCTCTCTGCCTGTCTCTCTCTCTGCCTGTCTCTCGCTCTCTCTCTCTGCCTGTCTCTCGCTCTCTCTCTCTGCCTGTCGCTCGCTCTCTCTCTCTGCCTGTCGCTCGCTCTCTCTCTCTGCCTGTCGCTCGCTCTCTCTCTCTGCCTGTCGCTCGCTCTCTCTCTCTGCCTGTCGCTCGCTCTCTCTCTCTGCCTGTCGCTCGCTCTCTCTCTCTGCCTGTCTCTCGCTCTCTCTCTCTGCCTGTCTCTCGCTCTCTCTCTCTGCCTGTCTCTCGCTCTCTCTCTCTGCCTGTCTCTCGCTCTCTCTCTCTGCCTGTCTCTCTCTCTGCCTGTCTCTCGCTCTCTCTCTCTGCCTGTCTCTCGCTCTCTCTCTCTGCCTGTCTCTCGCTCTCTCTCTCTGCCTGTCTCTCGCTCTCTCTCTCTGCCTGTCGCTCGCTCTCTCTCTCTGCCTGTCGCTCGCTCTCTCTCTCTGCCTGTCGCTCGCTCTCTCTCTCTGCCTGTCGCTCGCTCTCTCTCTCTGCCTGTCACTCGCTCTCTCTCTCTGCCTGTCGCTCGCTCTCTCTCTCTGCCTGTCGCTCGCTCTCTCTCTCTGCCTTTCGCTCGCTCTCTCTCTCTGCCTGTCGCTCGCTCTCTCTCTCTGCCTGTCTCTCGCTCTCTCTCTCTGCCTGTCTCTCTCTCTGCCTGTCTCTCGCTCTCTCTCTCTGCCTGTCTCTCGCTCTCTCTCTCTGCCTGTCTCTCGCTCTCTCTCTCTGCCTGTCGCTCGCTCTCTCTCTCTGCCTGTCGCTCGCTCTCTCTCTCTGCCTGTCGCTCGCTCTCTCTCTCTGCCTGTCGCTCTCTCTCTCTGCCTGTCGCTCGCTCTCTCTCTCTGCCTGTCGCTCGCTCTCTCTCTCTGCCTGTCGCTCGCTCTCTCTCTCTGCCTGTCGCTCGCTCTCTCTCTCTGCCTGTCGCTCGCTCTCTCTCTCTGCCTGTCTCTCGCTCTCTCTCTCTGCCTGTCTCTCGCTCTCTCTCTCTGCCTGTCTCTCGCTCTCTCTCTCTGCCTGTCTCTCTCTCTGCCTGTCTCTCGCTCTCTCTCTCTGCCTGTCTCTCGCTCTCTCTCTCTGCCTGTCTCTCGCTCTCTCTCTCTGCCTGTCTCTCGCTCTCTCTCTCTGCCTGTCTCTCGCTCTCTCTCTCTGCCTGTCTCTCGCTCTCTCTCTCTGCCTGTCGCTCGCTCGCTCTCTCTGCCTGTCGCTCGCTCTCTCTCTCTGCCTGTCGCTCGCTCTCTCTCTCTGCCTGTCGCTCGCTCTCTCTCTCTGCCTGTCGCTCGCTCTCTCTCTCTGCCTGTCGCTCGCTCTCTCTCTCTGCCTGTCTCTCACTCTCTCTCTCTGCCTGTCTCTCGCTCTCTCTCTCTCCAATTCCTCCAGAACTTGTCTTGTTATGAAGCTTCCTGGATTCGTCACCAGCTCACGCTAAACAAATGAGAAGAGTGGACGGCCCGCGTTCCAGTGTTGTCTCATGTGAGGGAACAACTCTCACAGGGACAGTCCAACAGGCCAAAGTCTGAAGAAACGAAGCCCTATTTTAACTGGATATATGAGCTGACCGGCCAGAGTGGAACCTTACTGTAGGGAGCGAGAGTTCTTGTGCCTCCTAGAGGAAGACAACCATTATCGGCCGAATTACACTGCCCCCACCCCAGCATCTGTAGAACCAAAATGTTGGCGTGTGGCTACTTATGGTAACCTGGGGTGGACACAGAAATCAAAAACTTAGCCAGGAGCAGCGTACAGTGCCAACAGGGAGAGAAACTAGCAGGGTGGGGGGTTGGGGGGTCTCTACAGCGACCAAGGTATGAAAGCTACCTCACGGGTAGGAGGAGCTCCTCTTGCTTTGAACCCCCCTGAGGGGGTGGGGGTCGAAGAGGCAATCCGGTTCTGACAGGGGGACCCCGGCGGACAGGTCACCCCTGAGAGAGAGAGAGGGCACAGATAAACCGTCCGGAGCCAGAGAGGTACGAGGCGAGACACAGGTGGAATGGCCTGCAGACAGCTGTGGGTAGTTAATTTGTGTAAATAGCTCACAGATGGTAAAATGGAATTACAGGGGAAGGTGGTGGG